>NC_137800.1:21839284-21931784 GCF_963383645.1 Muscardinus avellanarius
TAAAGAACTGTCTAATTGCTGCACATGTTATATGAATTACATTAGAACTATTAAAGTATGGAATATTCATCATGTTTAAAGAAGCATCCTGTTTTTAGCTTACGTCTTTCTTTAACATCTCTTCCTCCCTTGGCAAGTTTGTTTTAGTAGAGACAAGGGGAAACTGAAAAATCTTTCTAATTTGCCCTGTTTTCCTTTCTTTTACTTTCCTCCTTCGTGTTCCATTAGCAATCTTGATAAACATTTGGAACAGTTACTGGGAAGTTTTATTCCAAGCAATAATGGAGGCAAAAATATGATTAAAGAGATAACTCTGAAGAACTGGCATTGTGGCAAGAATGCAAAAGGAAGAATATACTAATTATACCACCTTTGTTTCATCAGATATAACCAAACCACTAAAAAAGTATAATTGGGGAGTATGACAGATGCTTTATATAAGTTTTAGACTTGAAAAGTTGTTAGTGTAGTTAATGAGCAACTTTTAGTTCTAGAGATCAATAAACAATGTAGTTTCTGTAAATTTGGAGCTAGCTAAAAACTAAGGGCTAGAAAAGCTATAAATGATTCTGATCGTTCATACATTATTTAGTACTGAATATGTCTATCTTTCTCCTGTGTTAAAAACATAGGTTTTAAAAAGATTTTTCAGATTCAAATGCTTTGACAGAGAATGAACCTGAATGCCAGGTTATATCTCAGTTTGCATGTTGATTTACCTTAAGGAAGGTATTTATTTTAAAATTGGAAGAGTCTTAAGTAGGTTTCTTCTATCAGAAATCAATTGAGAATGCTTTTGGATACAAGTAATTAAAATGACGACAAAGGACTTAGTGTGGTTGAAAAAAAGGGAAAAGCCCATTTTATCTAGAAAAGTCTCGAGGGGGGTGATGCAGGCTTAGTTCACCACTGCGGTCCTGTTAGAGCTGCTGTACCGTGAGCCAGCCCATCTTGAAATTGCATAGTTATAACCCATACCAAAACATAACAGACACATGAGGCCCAGCAGTTTTGTTTAAATGTAAGGGAAATAAGGATCTATACAAGAGGTAGTTGGAACACTTTCAATTTCTTTTTTCTCTCTTTTTTTTTTTTTTTGGACTGGGGATTGAACTAGTCCAGGGACACTCTACATGAGTTTTACTCCCCCTCTTTTATTTTTTTATATTGAAACAGGGTCTCACTAAGTTGCCAAAGGTCTCACTAAGTTGCTTGAGGTTAGCCTAAAACCTAAAACCTATGATCCTACTGTCTCAGCCTCCCACGTAGTGGGATTACACTGAGGGTGTACCACCAAGCCTAACCCCAATTTTCTATTAATTGTTTTTTACATTTTTCTATCAACCCAAGATATGTATCTGAAAATCACTGTGCTTTGCAATAATACTTTGTTGCCTTTAATATCACGGAAAGAGCTGACAAGCTTCCAACCTTTGATCATACGCTTCTTGGCCCAGAATTAAAGCAATGGAGTCCAGCCATCACCCTCCCTCCCTCCCTGCCATTCTTTTTTATTTGTTTAACATAATTCAGAGGAATGATCAGAGTGTAGGGTCTGTTTTCTTTTTTCTCTAAAACAACCTTTTTACTTTTGTCTTACAAGTAATGTGATTTAATTACCCATAATTTTGGGGAAAAAGAAGTAAAAGAAAAAATATTATAATACTGCCTCATAGAAATAACCAAGCAGGGTGTAGTGGCACTAACCTGTAATCCCAGTGCTTGGAGGCGGAGAAAGGAAAATCACAGGTTCGCAGCCAGCCTTAGCAACTTAGTGAGAACCCCTGCAACTTAGTGAGACCCAATTTCAAACTAAAAAATAAAATAGGGTGGAGGTGGAGGTCAGAGTTAGAATGCCTCTGGATTCAACCTCTAGTACCACAGAAAGAGAAAGAGAGAGAGAGAGAATATGGAAGGAAGGAAGGAAGGAAGGAAGGAAGGAAGGAAGGAAGGACGGACATATACTACTAGGCAAAGATATACAAAGGTAAATACCATACTTTTTAAACAAAAAGAAGTATATATATTTTGTGGTACTGAGGGTGGAACCTAGGGGCTTTTCTACCGCCGGGCTATAGTCCCAGACCTATTTTTTATACTTTATTTATTTATTTATTTATTTATTTGCGGGTCTGGGGGTGGAACCCAGGGGCATTCGACCTCCAAGCTACACCTCCTGCCCTATTTTTTATTTTTTATTTTGAAACCGGGTCTCACTAAGTTGCAGAGGGCCTCACTAAGTAGCTGAGGCTGTCCGCGAACCGCGATCCTCAGGTCTCAGACTCCCAAATGCCGGGATTACAAGCATGTACCACCATGCCTGGCTATACTTTATTTAGAAACAGGGTCTCACTAAGTTGCTGGGAGCCCCACTAAGTAGCTGAGGCTGGCTGATTCTCCTGTCTCAGCCTCCTCTAAGTACTGAGATTACAAATGTGTACCACCACGTCCAGCTCAGGGATGGTTCGGTTTTACATTTTAACATGAAAATTGGGATTAGCTCTGCAGACAACACTGTTATTATCGGTCTTAATCTTTGTTTCCTTCCACAGATCTATTGGTTTAAAGATGGGAAGCAGATCTCTCCAAAGAGTGATCACTACACCATTCAGAGAGATCCTGATGGGACCTGCTCCCTCCACGCCTCAGCCTCTACCCTCGATGATGATGGGAACTACACAATCATGGCTGCCAACCCTCAGGTGAGAGCGTGTGGGTCTGAGCTCTTGCCTCTGTGTAACACTTACCAGCATTTGACTGGACAGAGGAACTCTTTAAAGGTGAAGTGATACTTATTTGGAAACCCTTTTTCCAAATTCGATATCCATCTTGGTTTCAGAGAATAGAAAAATTCTTGTTCCATGAGTATTTATATATTCTGTCACATGTTCTCTCCTGTAAGAATGATTCTGGGGCAGATATACATTCCTTGCACAAATGTTAATAAAGGCCTCCTGTGTAGACACCTCCTGTGGAGGTTACAGGGTTTCGGTGGTGGACAGGACGGAGACTTAAGGTAGAAAATAAGCCAATGGACAAATAAATAAATAATATATTTTTGGTAGGATAAGTTCTATTGAAGAAACTAAAGGAGGAGGAAAGGATAGAGTGAGTGGCATATATGTAGTAGAAAAAATAAAAAATAAAGACATACACACACACATCAATGGAATTCTTGACCCAGAATTAAAGCAATACATTTTCATTTTTACCAAATTATAATTTTGATGGTGACCATATTAAAAATGTTTTATTTTCTATTTGCCCTTAGATTTAGGGTAATAAAGAAATCAGTTATATTTCTAGAATTTAATAGGAGGTTTCTGGATCTTGTGTTCCCAGTTCAAGTGAACAACTTCTTTCTTACTGAGTATCTTATATATTTTAGGCACTATCTTGGCTACAGGGTAAACTAACATGAGTAAGAAGTGATTTTGTACATTAACTTGAGACCTTGTTGAACATGTGACTTGTGCATTCAACATGTGGCAGGGTAATTTCACAAAGTCCACAGAAGTTATGTTAAGTCATACACTTTTTTTGCAGAAACTAAAATTGAAAATTTTATTATATAACTAATGAAAGATTTGCAGAAGCTCTCTTTTTTAAATGTCTTATTTGTTCCTGTTGTTCTACATTTTATTATTTCTTTCAAAGAACATAAGAAATGATATAATTATAACAGGACATAATTACAAGTCTTTAGAAGTTTGTACAGGATTATCCTAGTCCAATTTTCCATTATCACACAAAGATATTTTTGTACAAAAATATTAAGATTAGAATGTAATCCAGGTTATCCACCTAGTCAGGTTATGGTAAAGCATAGGAAACTCTTCACTCTTGATGAACTTTCTATATAATTGTGCCTTCTTAATATGTTTTCAGTATATTTCACTGACTAATAACAAATTTCAACTTTCAGTTTAAAAAGATGGCAGAGAATTCAACAAAATCTAAATTTCATTGAATCTTTTGTTCCTTTTCTTCCCTAGAAAAGTTGTGACTTATGCTAGGGATAGAATTATCTGTGCTCCTTAAGTACACACCCGGAATGGGTTCCTGCTATTAATTTCAAGGTGTTTTTCTTAGCATGTTTTGTTATGGGAAAAGCCATTTTATAGAACAAATGTAAAACTGCAACTGTGTCTGCATCTGGTCAGATGATAGGAATAGATCGCACATATGTGAAAGTTCTAAAGTAGGAAGGGCTCATGCACATGGCCAGGGTCGGCGTGCACGTGGACCACATCAGGAGGCACCAGGACAGTCTTGTCTGCTCACTCCTACTCTTCTGAAAGACATGAAGTCACTAGATAAAGGAGGCGGCTGAGGATGCCCCCGATCATTCCACGTGTATCTTAGCATCACACTGAGCTCATAATGGATACAACCGTAATGTGTCTCCTAAAATGAAAATAAGAGCTGGGCGTGGCGGTGCACACGTGTAATCCCAGCGCTTGGGAGGCTGAGACAGCCTCCCTGCTGGAAAATGGGAGTGATAACATGGGTTTAAATGGGATATGTAAAAAGTGCTCGTTTATCTGACACCTGGTATGCTTTCAATCCATGCTCTTTAATTATCATAATCCACAGACACTAATTACTCCATCGTAGACAGCAGCCCTAAGACTTGTCAGAATGCTGTGGAACCAGGATGCAGAATTGGTTCTGTTTCTAGGTATTCCACTGCACAGTATGTGGGAGAGTATTATTTGTCTGTTTGGGATGGAATTTCCACCCAACATGCTGCTGTGTGTGGTCTTCTGGCCTCCTGGCTTTTCCCTTTTATCACCTCCATGAGAAAGGAATGAGGTGGCTGAGGTTGGCGGTGCCAGCCCTGCCGCCACTGTGGGCTCAGGGAGGGAGGTCTGAGCTAGACGGGGGCCACACCCTCGGCACAGTGACACTGGCCACACATGACACGGGAGCTGCTCTACTCCCAGGATGAAGAGGAGACCTCCAAGGGCAGTCAGTGTCCTCACTCTAGGCCCCAGGACCTCAGCTTTGCCAGGTCCCTGTGGTCTTGCCCGCTGCCCTCTTGAAAGAAGACAGATGTGTAAAACGTGAGCCAGTTGATGTGGGTAGCTCAGCACCCCGCTCTCCTGACAGTATCCCTCCCATCCCACCTATGAGTTAAGCAGAGGGTAAAAAGAGCTCTGGGTCTACCAGGGAAGCAGATGATTCAAAGAAACCTCAGGGCCTAGAATTTCAAGATCTCTGAATACCTTCAGTATTTTAATTAAGAGGTGGGACTAAGTCTCCTTTTCTGTCTAAATAATCCAAAACAGCGTAGAAACACATAAGAAAAACCTGGGGAAACCCTTAGAGTGGGCATTCGGTTCTCAAACAGTGTGTGGGGAAGTGTAAATCCCACTGAAATTGCCATGAGAGGATTTTGTATTATTCTTCTTTATTTTGAAACAGGGTCTCATTAAGCTGCAGAGAGCCTAAGTAGCTGAGGCTGTCTGCGAACTGCAATCCTCCTGTCTCAGCCTCCCAAATGCTGGGATTACAAACGTGTGCCACCACGCCTGGCTGCCATGAGAGGATTTTGATCTTTATGTCAGTTGACAGTAGTTACTGGTCCAAGTTTCTGGTCATGTTGCCTGGTTAATTTCAATTCCAAGAGAAAAATTCCATTTCTATCCTGGGGTCTTCAGTGCAGGTATGTCCAAATATGCCAGATATGTTTTGGGGTCATCATTTCAATATTGGAATAAACTTTACTACTTATTAAAATAACAAAGTGGTGGGGTTTATTTGTGTGTGTGTGTGTGTGTGTGTGTGTGTGTGTGTGTGCTTTCTACTTCCAGGCTATACTCCCAGACCTATTTTATATTTTGTTTGGAAACAGAGTCTAAGTTGTGAAGGGCCTCACTAAGTACTGAGGCTGGCTTAACCTGCACGATCCTCCTGTCTCAGCCTCCCAAGTGCTGGGATTACAAGCGAGTGCCACCACGCCCAGCTACAAAGTGGTGTTTGAAACACAGTAAGTAGCAGGCCATTTTTCTACCTGACCCTTGACATAAATGATCACTTTTGGCTCTCAGAATACCATTATAGAAATGTTTTAAACCATCATACTTTCAGCCTTCAAAGAGGTTATTGTATATTGAAGTATTTGGGGATTCTTACAATCCGTTGAATTGAAACACATTTTAAAAGAATGTCTTAAATAGGCACTGAAAAAAAACTTCAAAAGTAAAAGCTGAATTTTTAAGATAGATTACCCCCAAAAGTGTATAGTTGACAGAAAACTAAAATTGACTATCTACTTCCTAGATGCCCTTTAGTTGCCTTAAGTTTCTTTAAAATTTAAAAGTATTTGGGCGTGGGGTATGATGAGACATGCTTATAATCCCAGGACTTGGGAGGCCGAGACAGGAGGATCGCAGGCTAACAGCCAGCCTCAGCAATTTAGCAAGACCCTGTTTCAATATTAAATATAAAAACTGACTGAGAATATAGTCCAAAGGTAAAATGCCCATGGGTTCAGTTCCCTGTAATCCGCCTCCCCCCAAAAAAATAGTATCTGGGAGCCAGACATTGTGGTACATGTCTGTAATCCCAGTACTTGGGAGGCTGGGACAGGAGGATCAAGGCCAGCCCCAGCAACTTAGCAAAATAATAAGAACTGGAGATGTAGCTTAGAGGTAGAATGCCCCTGGGTTCAATCGGAAGGAAGGAAGGAACGAAGGAAGGAACGAAGGAAGGAGCGAAGGAAAGGAAAAAGACATGTGGGACTGACAGGGAGATGGGAAGCAACTGCATTTATTTTTTCCTAATGCACTGCAGCCTACATGAAATGAAATGACCCAGGGAAAGAAGAGGCTGGAGTGGAAAAATTAGTTTGATAATGAAACCCAGAAGGCAGAGCTTTCCTGAGCAGTGGAAACTCATTACAGACAGCAGCCAAGAGAAGGGTGAGAACCAAGGAGAGAGGGAAATAGGACAGTTGAGCAGGATATTTTATAGAAGATGATGTTTTTCCACCTGGGTCAATCCTTTGGGAATAAGAAACGCGATGGATGTTGTTGGCTAAACTAGATTCTGCTTAGGATGGAACAGGCAGCTCTCCACACACGCCGTGGCCGCATGCTGGGCTCAGTGCGAGCAGCCCCGGCCATCCATCAGAGACAAAGCCGTCACGTAGCTGAATGAGAGAGGCTGCGCCGCGCTCTCCAAACCGAATGCCAAAATGAGGATCCCAGAAACAGTTTATTTTAGACTCTAATCCTATCTTTAAGACACAACTACATCTAAACACGCATGTTTTACTTTGTTTGGTTACGTTGCTAAGTTACTTCATATTGTACTTGGATTTTAGACCCGCTGCTGTGGAGTTTGAGGTTTCCTCCAGTTGCATCATGTGTACGCACGGCAAGCCTTCAGAAGGACCTGTGTGCCACAAGTTGATTCACAAACAGTGACATCTAAATGTTATCTTCGCATTGTATAAACAGTCGGCCTCGCGTGAGGCATCGAAGAATGTTTACAAGCTGGATGTTCAGTCCAGAATCATTTTAACATCTCCAGCTTCGTGTTTGTATTGCGGCTTTAAAATCTGTGGATTTGTGCCGGGCGTGGTGGCGCACACTTGTAATCCCTGCACTTGGGAGGCTGAGACAGGAGGATTGTGCAGGTTCAAAGCCAGCCTCAGCTACTGAGTGAGGCTCTCAGCAAATTAGTGAGACCCTGTTTCCAAATAAAGTATAAAATAGGTCTGGGAGTATAGCCTGGAGGTAGAAAAGCCCCTGGGTGCCACACCCAGTGCCACCAAAATAATAATAATAATATCTGTGGATTTGTTCAGAATAGAAAAGTAACACAGAGCTGAGTTGAATGTAAAAAATTAGCACGTTGACTGTGTTTTGTCTTAACATTATGAGGTTTCCTGGCTCATTTAAGCTCCATTTTAAACATTCACCACCATTATTACGTCATGGGTTGATAAAGCAGATAAAAACAAGAAAGCTAGAAGCAGGTATAGCTACAGAGTGTCAGCGCCTACTAGTTATGATGCTTACCAGAGCCAATCAGCATATTAGCATGATTAAAAGCACTGAATGCTACTTCTGCATAAACATCTCCTAAATAAGACATTCAGACTTAAAAACCTGAATTTTCTATTAACTCACATTGAAAACATCTTCAAAACCACTTCACTGAATTCTGGATTTTGTTTTCAAAAAAATGTCAAAACTGTATAGCTTCTTAGTTTGGATACTTTCTAACTGCTCCTGACCCTGTACTGGTTAGTAATGTGTTCAGCCAACAACACTACCTTAATCATTAATTACCATGCCTGTCCCATTATGTTCAGATGTAAAGGTTGTAGGGAGGGTAGGAATGGAAAGACAGTAACATATCTTTTTTCTTCTGTCTGGGAGGCTACGTGAATTTCCTATGGCAACATCAATGAAAACCTTGAAAATACTATAGAATTGTATCATCTTTCCAGAGTACTTCACCTACCTGTACACCCTCTTTTGGGGGAGGAGAAAGAGAAGGTCGGGTTTACCCTAAGTATAGTCAAGTGGCTAGAGCAGAGTAGAGCGTCTTCTACCTCGTTTCTCAAATGCAGTCATCTTATAAACCAGCCCACCGGATACAACCGTGCGCAGCACCTTTCTAGCACCTGCAGGAGTTTAAAAGGTTGATGTACCTCCCTGCTAAAAACAGTTTGTTTTTCCTTTGACTTAAATTACATGCTAATGGAGTCACATAAATATATAAAAATTACTGTGTTGAACAAAATAATTCTCAAAGATGCCTCAGATTCATCTGGTTGTTATTATAATTCTCTCCATATTCAGTACTACAGTATTTTAACATTTTGAGCATTCATTAAGTGCAAAACACAATAAAAAAAAGACTTAATACACTTTACCTCATTGAATCATCGTAAGTACCTAGGTATTAACTTCATGGTCCAGTCTTGCAGATAAATAAACTTAGCTAAAGATATTACAGTTATGTGCCTAAACTCACTCAGCTATAAGGGACAGAACTGACTTCCAAACCCAGACAATGTGATTCCAGAGTTAAGGAGTGTCCAATGAAGGTGTCTGAGGTTCATGCTGGAAGGAAAGGGGAGAGGAGACATTGGTTAAAGTAAGTATTTGTGGCTGGCATGGTGGTGCAACACCTGTAATCTCAGTACTTGGGAGGCTGAGACAGGAGGATCACATGTTCAAAGCCAGCCTCAGCAACTTAGCAAGGCTCTCAGCAACTCAGAGAGACCCTGATTCCAAGAAAAAAATTAATAAAATAGGGTTGAGTGTGTGGCTTGGAGACAGAATGCCCATGGGTTCAATCCACATACACACAATATAGGTACTTGAAAAAATTTCCAAGCAAATAAGATCATATGTCAAGTATGTATAATCACTTGGAAATTTTTATTAAGAGTCAGCCAAACCCAGGATGGGGCTCCTGAAATCTTCTCAATGCCTATCCATGCATATACAATGTCTTAAGACCCATGGTGGGTAACACAACACCAGATATGATGAATTTAATAACGATAATTTATTTCATGTACCACTTGATACTTACAGAATTATCTTAGGTTATAACATTTCACTCTTACAACATCCTTGTGAGCTGTGTGTGTGTAGCATATCCTCATCTTTACAGGAGAACTAAAGGCTTGAGCAAATTCAATGATTTGACCAAAGTTTTAGCAAAAGTCTAAACTCAAATTCATGTTAGAGGATTTTTCCAAGCAACCCATATTTGTTCTCTCAAATTCGAGGTTAAGGTTTAAATTTAATTAAATTATGTATTTTTCTAATACATAAATGATTACTATTAATTTCTCTTGTGGAGCCTCTGAATTTCACACCATGAGGAAGGACATATACAAATTATGTGCATTCCATTACTGAAGCAGCAGAGCATGTCAGTACACTTGAAATTATTTGTATAAAACAAAACGTATTCTCTTGTCCTCAACTACTCAAAAGGATCGTGGATTTTTATGTTCACTTGATAAAGCATCTAGTAGGATGTAGAAATAAGTAATTAATAATGAGAGTCGTCTAAGCAAGTAAGATTTTCTACAGCAGGCATAGATTTGGAGGGATTAAGTAAATTCTAGTTTAGGGAATCCCAAATGTTTGCCCAGAGCTCAGCATGAGAAAATCTGTATCATGTGACCTGTGCTTCAGATACAATCCATCCAATTTAGAAGTAATTCTCCTTCATGATGTTATACTTCTCTCTCCTCGGGAGTTTTCAGGAAGGGCAGTGTCTTGTGCATGCTAGCAGGAGTCACATGTCCATTGATACCATTTGTTTCTTTGGTATCACCTCTTTATAGTTGATAACTCCAAGTTCTTCTGTGGTATAGTATTGCATTCCTTTATGTCTTCATGTCTTTCCCTTTTCTGGGTAGTTACAGCCCTAAAGAAGTCCAGGCTTATGCAGGGTGCACACACCTGGAATTCTAGTACTTGGGAGGCTGAGGCAAGGAGGATCAAAAACTCGAGGCGAGCCTCAGCAATTTAGCAGTGCTCTTAGAAACTCAGTGAGACCTTGTTTCCAAATAAAAAATAAAATAGGGATGGTAGTGTAACTTGGAGGAAGAATGTCCCTGCGTTTAATCTCTAGAACCACTCACAAAAAAGTCCAAGCTTTGGGGGCCCCTTTGACTGGATCCTGCCCTTCCCTAAATCCTACTATGGGTACCATGGGGTTTTTGGTGATATTACACTACATCCCCTCTGCTGGTGTTCGCCTCCCACCACCTCAACCCACTCTCAATTGGAAACAATTTTTCAAAACACATAGAACACCTCTGCTTCCGTTCAGACTTGTCTATATTGGTAATATGAAAAGAAAATGGAATCTACTGGTAGAATTTTATTTTGAATATAAACTAAATATTAAGGCTACTCAACAATCCAGAACTAGGATTCACACAGTCTAGTCATTAATGATACATCTGCTTCTCATTTTCCCTCTTTTGCTATTACTTTTTGGCCAGCATCTGAATTTATTTATTTATTTATTTATTTATTTATTTATTTATTTTTGGTGGTACTGGGGTTCCTGGAAGCCCTTCTACCTCCGGGCTACACTCCCAGACCTATTTTTACATTTTTATTTGGAAACAGGGTCACCTAAGCCAGCTCACCTGGCTGGCTTCGAACCTGCGTGATCCTCCTGTCTCTGCCTCCTAAGCATGGGGATTACAAACGTGCGCCACCACGCCCGGCCAGCATCTGAATTTAAAAGTACATCTGCTCATCTTCCTGGAAAAGGAAAGAAAAAAGTAGAGGAGAAAAATTCATTTGGCTACTCTGATAGTAATAAAGAGAAATAATAATAATTAAGAAAAGGAGTTGAAACAAAAAGCCAAAAGAGGCAGAGGTAGAGGTACAATGGAGGATTTATCCATGTCATCAGGTCTTCTAAGTAGTAAGTTTAACTATCCATGTAACAGCACTTACCAAATTTTCAGCTGGCCAGTTTAACAGATAAAATATGGCTTTCTGTTAGTGAGGCCCTTCTCACATACATCACCCACATGTTTTAGGTATAAAACTGTTCTGTTTTTCAAATCTTACATATGTTCATTTTGTGAGAAGATGGTGTCATTTAGTTATGATTTTCTCCTTGTTATCCCATATATGTATTTCTTTTCTTTTCCTTTTTTTTCCCTTTTTTTTTGGGGGGGTATGGGGTCTAGAACCCAGGGATTTCTACCTCTGAGCTATATCCCAACCCTGTTTTTTTTTTTTTAATTCTTTCTTTTGAAGCAGGGTCTCACTGAGTTGCAAAGGGCCTAAGTAGCTGAGGCTGTCTGCAAACCACGATCCTCCTGTCTCAGCCTCCCGATATATTTCTTAGATAATGTTCATCTAATCATCCAGCCATCTCTTTATATATGGTTTGGAAAAGGGAACACCGCTAACATTTAATAAGTATATTACTTAAAAAGCTCTGACAGAAAAGTCAAATCATCTAGTTTTAACTTCAGAATCAGCCACAGTTAGTAGACACCTGCACATGAAGATGGACTCATCACAAGTCCTGCTGTACAGTACAACGCAACTTCATTTGTTGGGCGGCCTTAGCAGCTTACGTTAATTCCAAGAGGGCTGTCATTTCAATTACAGCCTAGATAAAACAGGAAAGCACTCTTGGCATTCCTAGGAAGACCTGGTCACCTGAGTTCTTGGTTGCACTGAGGAGCTTGCCTCAAGCAAGTGTGTCTCTGAGAGGGGTGGCTTTCTTTACTGTTGGCACACCATTTGTTATGAAATAATGTCTAATGGAGAATGCAACTTATGGACTAGGCATGATGGTGCTTAATGGTTAGCAGTTTTGCACGGCAAATAATCTCTTTTCTTGATGTCTCTGACAGGGCCGCACTAGTTGTACTGGACGGCTAATGGTCCAGGCCATCAACCAAAGAGGCCGCAGTCCCCGTTCTCCCTCAGGCCACCCTCACGGCAGAAGGTATTTCAGAGGCTCCTTCCCATTGGTGTCACTGTTTATATATTACTGTTTATTATGGGCAGGATTTGGGTAAGGGCTGATTGGGTGATGTGTGCGTGTATGCCTCTACCATCTTGCACTCCATTAAGATGTATGACTCCAATGCACCAATAAAACAATTTTTTAAAAAGTTCAGTACTACTGGAATCACAGTATGACACAGAAGCCAAGTGATTAGAATATGAGTACAAACTTAAAGTGGTGATTCCTTGATTATTCTGCCTCTTTGCAGTTTGGAAAATGAAAGGGACAAATATTTGCCAACATGTGTTGATGCTATTCAGGTACACCATTATTAGTTTAGGGTGCATTTTATACATGAAGAAATCAAGACTCAGCACTTTTAGATGGTACATGAGCACAGAAATACTAGTAAATGGAACACAAGTGTTCAAAATCAAAACTTCTCTAACCAACAGCTATGAAGGCTGTCTAATTATAAGCTACTGCCACTAGATTTCTTAAATCCGCTAATTTGTTAATGTTCATTTTTAGTGACTTAGTTCAGAGCATAAAACCACTAGACCATAAACCTTATAAATAAGATTTGTCCTATTTTTAATGTTCAAGTAAACTAATAGAGTGTGTTTTCCATTCCTAGTAGCCCTGCACCTATGCATGAATGCTGACAGCAGGCAAAGACAGAAAAGGGATATCCTTCCTCAGTAACCTATTTTTACTTAAAGAATATGCTGTGCGCATGTATACCAATATTACTCTGAGCTGCATTATGATGTGAGATGATAATACACCAATAAAAGTACATAAAAATAATATAAGGCAGTTGGCCTGTCAGCCTATACCCTAGAGATATTTTATAGACAGAACATCTTGAAATAGTCCTCATTGTGGAACACAGGCCAGAGATGCACAACACCTTTAGTGAAAAGAAATATAGTTATGTTTTATTTGTTCTTGCTTTTTATAGTTAAATGTTTTTAAACTTATCTTCTAGTGATTACCGACAAAATTTGCATTCAATATCTTGCTCATTTCTTAAGTCTTCCCTGCAATTAACTTTTAGGTGTTTATGGTACTGGGGATTGAACCCGGGGGGGTTTCTATTACTAAGCTATACCTCCAGACCTTTTTATTTTAAAATAGAGTTTCACTAACTTACCATGCTCTGTCCTTGAACCTATGGTCCTCCTGTGTCAGCCTTCCATATACTGAAACTATAGACATGCGCCGCCATGCCTGGCCCTGCAATTACTTAAATTGCATTCCTCTAACAGCACATTTGAGAGAGATGCACAAAATCAGAGAGATTTGCCCAATTTTTTTTAAAACAAAAAGTTAAAATATTGCTTTAGGCCAGGCGTGGTGGCGCATGCTTGTCATCCCGGCATTTGGGAGGCTGAGACAGTAGGTTCTGGAGTTGCAGCCAGCCTCAGCTACTGAGTAAGGCCATTTGCAATTCAGTGAAACCCTGTTTCAAAATAAGGAATAAAAAATAGGAAGTGTAGCTCAGAGATAGAATGCCCTCGAGTTCCATCCCCAGCATCATACACAAACACACACACACACACACACACACACACACACACACACACACACATAATAATAATGCCTTTAGATATAAAAAAAAAACTAATTCAAAAGAACTCTTGACTAAAAATATTTGTTTTCCTGGTTGATATCAAAAGGAATTTTGATTAGAAATATATTAAATTTTTATAAAATAAAAACTTTTCCTACAAAATTAAAATCATAGTGGAAAGTTAATAGTAATTTCTGTTGAAAAAGAAAAAGATTTGGTCAAAGATAGATCATCAAAAGCTGCTGCTACTTTTTTTTTTCCCATACTGGGGAGCCCAGGGACATTCTACCTTCGAGCTATACCCCCAGACCTATATTTTTATTCTTTATTTTGAAATAGGGCCTCGCTAAGTAGCTGAGGCTCTCTGTGAACCGAGATCCTTCAGTCTCAGCCTCCCAAATGCTGGGATTACAAGCATGTGCCACCACGCCTGGCTGCTGCTGCTACTTCTAACATAAAACTTTAAAGAATATTTATTTTTAAAAAATACGTCCTTTTTTTACATTTCCCCTGTGTGATTTATACTATTCTCTAGCTAGCAGACTTACGTTTATCATAACCTTCTCATTTAAACAAGATTTTGTTTTCCTGGTATATTTTCAGTGTGTAAATCTTGGGGGTAGGGGTCAGAGAGAAAATCATACTATTGCCCTGGATGGCAGAAAGCCTGAGGTAACCTTCCCTTCACTTGTTTCAAGGCCTCGCTCTAGGTCGAGAGACAGTGGAGACGAGAACGAGCCCATCCAGGAGCGCTTCTTCAGGCCACACTTCCTGCAGGCTCCTGGGGACCTGACCATCCAAGAAGGGAAGCTCTGCAGAATGGACTGCAAGGTAAGCGTCCCTGGGGGCCTCGCTTCTCCCCACACAGACATTTCTCTGTGGTCCTCTTGGGGAAAGTACAAGATGCCTCCAGCTCAAAAGAAATATGAGTGAAATGGACTCGACATTTATATGTTTCTTCATCATGCTTTTTCTTTAGTTTTAAATTTATATTTATATTCTTTATGCCAATCCCTATATACCACACTCCAGAAAGTCACAGGAAGGAGTTATATATCCCCTTTAAGTTCTTCATTCTGTTGAAGCACAAATGCGATGAGTCAGCTGTGTCTCCTAAACACAAGGTGATCTTCATGCTTCATATAAATGTTATATCCATATATCTACTCTTTTAATTACTTCCATTTTCTAATTCTTTTTTAAAAATTACAAATTATTTTTTAAATTTTTTATTTGTGCATTGTAGTCATACATCTTAATGGAGTGCAAGATGGTAAAGGCATATATGCACACATCATTTAGCCCGTCCCCATTCCCTCCCCTTCCCTCCTTCTCATGTTTGGCTTAGTGCTTGACTTTGATGTTTGTGAATGTCCCTCGTGTACATTAGGGAATGTCCCTCTTCCCCCTTCCATCCTCTTAAGTTAGGGCACCTTGTTTGCTCATCTATAGTACCTCCTCCTTTGTCAAGCGTTTCTCCTATGACCTGTTTTTCCCTAGTTTCCACATATTAGAGAGAGTATCCGATTTCTAATTTTTTGTGACGGACTAATCTCACTTAGCATAATGTCCTCCACTTCCATCCATTTCCCTGTAAATGATATAACTGTGTTTTTCTTTATGGCTGAGTGAAATTCCATTCTGTACTATCCCATAGTTTTGTAATCCATTCATCTTGATGGACATCTTGGCTGGTTCCATAGTTTGGCAATTATGAATTGTATAGCTTTGAACATAGATACACATGCATTAGTTTGGTAGTTTGGTTTCCATTCTTTTGGGTAGATACCTGGAAGTGGTATTGCTGGATCATATGGTAGGTTTGTTCCCATTCTTCTGAGGATCCTCCATACTGTTTCCAATCTGGTTGCACTAATTTGCAATCCCATCAACAATGTATTCGAGTTCCCACTTCTCCACATCCTCGCCAGCATTTGTTGTTGTATATATTTTAATGATCGCCATTCTAGTTGGAGTTAGGTGAAATTTCAGGGTAGTTTTGATTTGCATCTAACTACTAATGATGTTGAGCATTTTTTCATACATTTAATGAATTTCTTCTTTTGTGAAGTGTCTATTTAGTTCACTTGCCCACTTTTAATGAGATTATCTATTTTCTTAGTGCTGACTTTCTTCAGTTCCCTGTATAGTCTAGATATTAGTCCTCTATCAGAGGAATAATTGGCAAAAATTTTCTCCCATTCTGTTGGCTCTCTGTTGAGGTTCTTGATAGTTTCCTTTGCTTTAACAGAAGCTCTTCAGTTTCATGCAGTCCCACGTATTGATCCACCTTTTAGTTTCTTGTGCCTTTGGGGTCTTGTTGAGAAAGTTTTGTTTGCTTGTTTGTTTTTTTGTTTTTTGTTGTTTGTTGTTTTTGTGTGTGTGTGTGTGTGTGTGTGGTACTGGGTTCCTGGAAACCCTTCTACCTCCGGGCTACACTCCCAGACCTATTTTATATTTTTATTTGGAAACAGGGTCTCTTAAGCCAGCACGGCTGGCTTTGAACCTGCGCCATCCTCCTGTCTCTGCCTCCCAAGCGCGGAGATTACAAGCGTGTGCCACCACGCCCGGCAAGAAAGTTTTTATTTATGCCTGTGTGTTGCAGTGTTGGACCTATGCCCTCTTCAGGGAGCCTCAAGGTCTCCATTTTCTAATTCTAAGAGAAGTTAGAGTGACATCCTTCTTTTTACCTGTTTTTCTGCAGGGCTTCTTAACCCAGGGCCCATGGATAAGAAGGCTTCATTAGGTGTATGTTCTTTGCAATTACATACAAAACTGTGCATAATACAATTCTTATCAACTTCTCAAAAGAATTTGAGGCCAACAATGTTTAAAAACCACTAATCTCATGAAAAAAAAAAATGAACTCTACTACTTATTGATCTTAAAGTTTTGCTCCTAAATAGATGTAAGTTTTTCGAAATTTGGGCTCCCTCTGCTGGGAGAAAGTAGTAGTTCTTACTTGATTTTTCTATGATGATCTGACCTGAAGAAAAATATGAAATCTTGCCTCATGAACTGATGGAATATTAACCTACTTCAGAGGGGGGGGGGGATTTTTTCAGTGTATTTAAGTTTTGACAGGGAAACAAGTCTCTATAAGTCAAACACTAGAGCAACAGTTTGCTGTTGCCCCAAACCCTCCACCTTGATGTACAATCCTAGACTCTTAACTGTCCTCTATTTGATAGCATTAGGGAAAACAACTCTCCCCACTCCCCTGGTAACAAGTGTGCGCTCACGGTGACCTTCAGCTCCTGAGACAGTGCTTTCTTTCCTTACTCACCCGGAGGGCTGGGGTCAGAAGAGTGAGGGTGCTTGCCCTTTGCCTGGGCATGAATAACCCTGCCCACTGGAACAGGCCCGCTGTGAATGAAGTGGTTTGAAAGTGCGCAGAGCTGGGCATCTCTCCTGCTAAACGTTTACAGCCTCAGTCAGTAGACGGCCCTGCCTGTCCAGGGTCTAACCTAGTAGCATGGGAACAAGTACTGATTGACACTGTCTTTCTGAGCTTGGGTCTGTTCCCTCCCCTCCCCATCTACTTCTAGAGATCTCCAGACAGGTAAAGCAGTGTGCGTGGGGCACAGGTAGCAGGTGCTAGGGGTAGCAGGGAGCCTAGCCACCTCAGAAGCCAAGCTGCCCACCTACCGCTGTTTGCATGCTTTTAACTGGTAATTTAAGCATACTTAACTTCTGGTTTGTTTAAATTCTCTAGACTTTGCTACTATTGTGAGAGGCACATAACTTGTAGGTAGTGTCAATAAATAAATATTACAGAGCAAGAATAGAATATGTGTGTTTTCTGACTGATTGGGGAAAAGATGTTTCTTCAAAGGAATTGTTTTGTAATCCAGCAGACATCTTTTTGTATGTAATTTCCCACCAGTGAAGTTGGAGGGAGGAGAGGTACAAAGGCCTTCCTAAACAGTGCTTTTCCTCCTATTCAAATTCAAGGGCAACTCTGTAAAAAGCTGGCAGATGGCAGCCATCCTTACCCTTCACAGCACACCATGTTATTAGCAATTAAATGTGTTTTTATCTGAACTCTGGTCAACACAGCTGTCAAGATCTCAAGATTTTATGACGTTTCCATTGTGATTCTAATTTGTTGAGATGGCTTTCTGGGTAATTCCATATTGCTCTTGTTCAGTTTCAAGGATTATAAAATAATAATAATAGCTCTATGTGCTGATGGATGCACTAACCAACGTCTCCATAGCAATAGCCACTCCTTGATGAAAAGCTTTATAGTGCATACACAAGCTGAGTGTTTGTTGTTATGGTTGGACATCTTTTTTTTTTCCAAAGAGCTCAGAGCCCGGTGCTGACATCATCTCAGGAATTTTTATAGTCCTGGGTGAGGTAAGATGATGACAGAATTTTTTTTTAATCTTCATTCCAC
The DNA here is from genome assembly GCF_963383645.1 of Muscardinus avellanarius. Lineage (NCBI taxonomy): Eukaryota > Metazoa > Chordata > Mammalia > Rodentia > Gliridae > Muscardinus > Muscardinus avellanarius. The sequence continues at coordinate 21,857,737 of NC_137800.1, forward strand.
TTGTCTCTAGGTTGTTCTGTTAGAACTGTTTAGAAATGAGCCTGTGAGTGTTTAATCACGGGAAGGTTTTAAGCAAAAGAGTAACATGAGCTGATTCTAAAAGCCATCACTTGTGTTTCCAAAGGAGGAATACTCGCTGGTTCCTTAGCTCTCAGTGACTTCACTCTGCTTCAGGATTAGAGAATTTTACATGTCTTTCCTTTCTGGTGTAGGTCAGTGGGTTACCAACCCCAGATCTGAGCTGGCAACTAGATGGAAAACCAGTACGCCCCGACAGTGCCCACAAGATGCTCGTCCGTGAGAATGGGGTGCACTCTCTGGTCATAGAGCCAGTCACCTCCCGAGATGCCGGCATCTACACGTGCATAGCCACCAACCGAGCGGGACAGAACTCCTTCAGCCTGGAGCTCGTGGTTGCTGGTAGGCTCATCTGAACGCCACACTGCATGTCAGATTACACGTGCAAACTAATTCTGCACTGTTTAACCAACACAGATAGGGAGTGAAACTAAAAAACTATCATTAAAATTGCCCAGCCCATTTTTTAAATTTTTATTTAATTTTATTTTTTGGAAAGAGGGTCTTACCAAGTTGCTGAGAGCCTCATGGAAGTGGCTGAGGTTGGCTTCACCTTGGTTATCCTCCTGTCTCAGGCTCCCAAGTACTGGGATTACAGGCATTGCCACCACACTCAGCTAAAACTTTAAAACAACATTGTCATACTAGTCAAATTAAATCCTGATTTGTTTTTAATTATTATACTTTAGGTAAATTTTATAGAAGTTTTACATTATATGAAATTTTGTAGTTTTGATACATAAGTCTTACTTTTTGAGAAGCCTAAGTGGAAAGAAAATACATTTATGGAAATATATGGAAAGGTCTATGCCATCCTTAGGAGTTAGGCATAAGTAAAGATTCTGATATCTGACCTTAGTATTTAAAAAAAAGCACAACAAAGCATAATGTGTACTTCTTATAGCGCCATCTGCAAAGCACGCCATACATTTATTTCAGTGGGTCCTCACAGCAGCCTTATGAGAAAATCAGAGCAGATCTTCTCTGACGTTCCCAGGCCCTTTCAGTAAGATGAGGGTCAGACTCAGAATGGCCTGTTGGTGCCTCGTGCCCTTCACAATTCACTGTGAGCCACTGAGCTTTGTCAAGAAACAGTGGCAATGAGAATGAAATAGGAGCTCCTGGCTAGAGTCATAGAGGAGGATTCTAATAAGAGCACCAAGATGTTTTTCCTCGCCAGGCGTGGTGGCGCACGCTTGTAATCCCAGCATTCAGGAGGCGGAGACCGGAGGATCACAGTTCTCGGACAACCTCAGCTATTTACGAGGCCCTTTGCAACTCAGTGAGACCCTGTTCAAAATACTAAAAAACTAAAAACTAGGGCTGGGCGTGTAGTTTGGAGGTAGAATGCCCCTGAGTTCCATCCCCAGCACTGAAAAAAAAAAAAAAAGTTTTATCCTCACAAAAATGTGGTAAATATGTGGGGTGTTACCTTAGCCATGCTTTTAAATTGTATGCAAAGTATACTTCTGAGATTGGTTTAATTCAGTCCTCTAAACTCAAACTAAAACTGTCCAGTTTTCTCATTTTGGTTATATCTGTCCTTTAGGACTGAGAGTTAAAGGTCCCAGGGACACTGCAGTGTCAGTGTGCCGCCGCCGGCACTGTCAGAAGGTGGCAGCACATGGCAACCGAACCGAGGTCTCTGAGTCAGATCTCAGCTCCATTCCCAGTTCATGTCAGTTTCACCACATGCAAAATGGGGAACAGGATGTGTCTCAGCGTTTTATAAGGATTAGTTAATGGGTGTGTATTAGGTTCTGTGTGATCACTGCCCGCACAGCAGTGCTTCCAAATGGGACATGTCATTCTTACTGCTGAGTAAGGTGACATGAAGGCTTCTTCTAAACACTTCATTTCCTTTTCAAAACTGAGACTCAGAAAGAAAATAAAGTGAGCTTCTGTTCCATAAGCGAGGTAACCATGTAAAATCCAATGAAAATACAACTCTGAAAACTCAAGGTCTTAGAGTCTTAGGCATTTGAAATTTCCAGGTAGGACTTTTATCCTCTTACGGTTCTCTCTTAGCTGTTTGTTTTGATATATTTGGCACTCTAGATGTGGTGGTGGAGAAAGATAATGCATGTCCATACTCACTACTGGTAGCTCAGAAGGGAATAATTGAAGCTTATTCTTTATTCTGAAATTGTTTCTACTACTGATCTAAGAAAACAATTTCCTACTGGGTGGTAATCCTGAATGTTATTAAACCGTTTTTATTTTTTTTCAGAATAAGTAATAAGCTTGTGTTTTTAAGGGCTTATTTCCTGTAAGGTAATAACAAAGTTGTCTTTTGTGTAGTTCCTTCAAAGAACACAAATTGGAATTAATTTGATGATGTCCATTCCTAGTTTCTAGGTAACTTTTTAAAGCTGCTAAACTTAAATAAAGATGCTTCCCCTGTATTTAACCCCTTTAAATCCTGTGGTGTATCTCACTTAAGCCAGGAGTTACGGATCTTCAAAACCTTCAAAGCAAACATTTCAGATGGCAGCGAAGGAATCTAAGCGATCAGATTCCTAAGAATACTTGTCCTGGCGGCATCACTAGGGGGCGGCGGCTGGTAAAGGCTCTGTGTGGTGACATAATTAGTTGTGAAGCCTTCACAGATGCTCACAATGACTCGGGCGTCTCCCGCAGCCTGTCTGCCAGGCTCGCTGTGGAGCAGATGGCCGATGGGCTGTGTGGGCCTATCAGACTTGAATTAATTGAGAAAATAAATGAGTGGAATGAAGCTTACAACCCTTTGCTTGATAAAAGAGTAATTTGGAAAGAGAACTAGTATCTTACCACCTGAAGTGAAAAATGGCATCATAAAATTAAAATAAAAGAGCTAGTCAAGCAATATTTCTAAAGGCTTCTGACTTCTGCGTAATGCTCCTTTTGTATATCACTGATAGATGATGCATCTTGTGTTTTCTTAGCCAAAGAAGCCCACAAAGCCCCTGTGTTTATTGAGAAGCTGCAGAACACGGGAGTTGCTGATGGGTACCCCGTGCGGCTGGAGTGCCGTGTCTCGGGAGTACCACTGCCTCAGATATTTTGGAAGAAAGAAAATGAGTCACTCACTCACAGCACTGACCGAGTGAGGTAAGACCACTCAGTGGTTTGACCAAACTTAAAGCTCAATCATAAGGATATATAAAAAGACACACTTTATAGATCATATAAATCAATGTGTGTAAACGCCACCCTGTCAGCTAAATTAAAGACAAAAATCATCTTTTACCCAAACAGAGGTATAAGCTTTTGGAAAGCTCCTTTGGTATGTGATGAAGCACATTCTGATTTAACCTAATGGTGATTTTTTAAAGTGTTTACATCAAAAAGAAAAGATGGATTCTCTTGCTTCACTGGTGACGGAATATGCCATGGTTTTTGTGAAGGCAGAGTCTCCACCAGGAATTAAGTGCACAGATTTATTCCACCCCTTGAGGTCTGCTTCTCTCCCATTAACTTTAATGGGGCTAGCAGCCTCTCCAGAATAAGCATGACCCTATTATCTGCTACTTGCACGATTCTGCTTCTAATGACCTAATTAAGAATGATGCTTCATGTCCAAGGCCCCTATTTAAAAATTTAGAGCCTTAATGACTGTATCCTTTTCTCCAGCATGCACCAGGATAATCACGGCTACATCTGCCTGCTCATTCAGGGAGCCACAAAAGAAGATGCTGGGTGGTATACTGTGTCAGCCAAGAATGAGGCAGGGATCGTGTCCTGCACTGCCAGGCTGGATGTTTATAGTGAGTGCCTCTGCCTTTTGTCTCATTGCATTTACCCACTGAATTATGAAAAGTTAGACATCTGGAGAGCAAATCGCATTGCTCTTATCTAATCTTTTAAACAACTATAGTGTTGTATTTGTCTCCAAATTTATATTGCTCTTTCTTTTTCTATTTATAGTTTCTCGACATTAGTAGCGAAACCCCACAAGGAGAACAAATGCCCAAGTATCATTCAGGAGCTTTGAATAATTAGCAAGATCTGCATGTTGATTTCTCTTGCATAGATAGTCAGTTGTGGCTTCATTACTCAAGCATCCTTAGGAGTTAACAGTAGACAAAGGCATAATGTTTTTCACACTTCATTACTGTTCTGCAAATGATGGCTGCTTAACATTTCCTTCTGTATTATAATCCTGTCACACTGTCCTGATGCAGTCTGAATGTGTGTACCACTGATGCGCTGGATGCATACTTTTGTGGCTTAGTGCTTTCCTTATTAATATATGCTAAGCAGCTCAGCAATAGATTTGTGTTTGTGTATGTATATCTATGTACATGCATCCTAAACATTTTAAACACTGTTCCTACTGAATTTACAGATTAATATGAAAGTAGGGTATGACCCATTGACATAGGAAAAGCTGCTAGAAAAAAACTTAACTGATTTCAAATTTTATCTCTTCTGAGGAAAAAAAAAATAGCTTTGTGAGGTTCTTCAGTAAATGAGTGGCCTCAGCCTTCCTTAGTGCCTTAATTTCAATTTACTAATATTAAAAAATCCATCCAGAATTCTTAACTGCTATAATTATTGAAGAAAAATATGCTTTTTAAAGAGGAAGAGGATCCAGACACTATGACACACACCTGTAATCCCAGCAACCTGGGAATGAAGGCAGAAGAATTGCAAATGAAGGCCAGCCTGAGCAACTAAAGCAGATCCGAGAGATGGAATGGAGCTCAGCAGTGGAGTGCCCCTGTTTATTTTTCTCATTGTGGTTAAATCGGTCCCCAGTACAAATGAGTGAAAGGAAAGGAAGAAAGAAAGGAAGGGGAGGAGGAGGGGTGAGAATGAGGAAGCTTATCAAGGATTTCGAGGGCTTCCTAGTGCTGCAGTATCACTTTAAAATACTCATCTTTTTTCTCTAGCTCTTATAGTCCCATTCTCTTATACAGACAAAAATTTGCAACATATTAGTAATATGTAGAAGTATCCCTAAATTTTTCATGTCTCTACAATGGAAGTGTTATCTTTCACAAAGAACATGAGACATTCTGTGTTTACTTGAAACATCTAAGAGCTTTCCAAGTATATCTTTGTTAAAAACCTGAATTTGCTCTTTTTCTTCCTAGCCCAGTGGCATCAGCAGCCACAGACCACCAAGCCAAAAAAGGTGCGGCCCTCAGCCAGTCGCTACGCAGCACTTTCAGACCAGGGACTAGACATCAAAGCCGCCTTCCAACCCGAAGCCAACCCCTCGCACCTGACACTGAATGCCGGCCTGGTGGAAAGCGAGGACCTGTAATCCCACGTTTTTGTTCAGGATGAATACCGAAACAGAAACAGCTGTGGCCTTGACCAACATATTCCTCTGTCACATTATGTAAAAGGCAGAAATATACCTTTGACTATAAAAAATAAAAAACCAAAATATTTCTCCTACTTGATATAAAAAAAAAACCTAAGAGTTTAAATAGGCAATACTTAGAGAAATGTATACACGGCACAGAAGATTCACATTTATTGTCCAATTGAAAAACTCTTGGAAATGCTGTGATTGAAGTGGTCTGAAATGCCAAAATGCTAAAGGAAATCAATGGTTCAAGGGCAGCCGCAAATATCTTATCTACAAGTGCCTTTAAACACCAGCTGTAGGTGCTACGTAGCACAATAGTGCGAAATGTGTAACATTTCTACAGTTCTACAGTGCAGTGTATTCAGACAGCTGTGGTGAACCAAGTGCAATACGTGAGGTGAAAAAGGAAACGACAAAGAAATCCAAGAAAAGCATCTTGTCTTTGCAAATTGTTTTATATTAAACCATGAGGAACTCCTTGCCTTAATGCTTTTTACGATCAAGCGTTTTCTAACAAGGTCAATACCTTAGTTCTTAGTCTTCTTTTTCTTTTGTGTAGTATTTTCATTTCATGCTACCTTGGTAGGAAGCTTATTTACAAATCATATTAAAGGGCTAATTTAAATATAAATAATATAAAGTATTCTGAGTAAAGCAGAAATATATTACAGTCCATTCCACAAAAGGCATCCAGACGGCCCAAATGACCAAGGTTGATTGGAGGAGGGACTGGGGAGGAGAAGGAAGGAAAAGCGACCGGCACCATCACACTGTTCTCGTTTAGATGAAAGCAGAAGGGGCAGGAGAGGGGGCAAAAGCCAGGCTTCCCTTTGGTTTTCTTCAAGATTAATCTTACACTGAAGTGAAAAAACACTGCCATTCACAAGTCAAAGATTCTTGGTCGGCGGAAGTTTGGCGCATGCGTGCTATGGGGATTTCAAGTTTGGCGCATGCGTGCTATGGGGATTTCAGTGCACCTAAAGTTTGAGTCGTAGCTGAAGATGTTAGACGTGTTGAGCAAGTTGCGTATGGATTGAGACTGCAAGAGTGCCGTTCATGAGCAGCTGCCTGTAGAATCTAGTGTACTCGAGGGAAACGGAGGGCTAAAGAAAGACAGAAACAGGTTTGCGCTCCAAGGCTTTTTTTCCCATTGGCATTAAGATATGGTGGATGGAAAACATTAGTTCACTTCTCTGCTGCCATGAAACCTTGCCTTCAGGAGGTGCTGGGTTCTGAGTAGTTTATTAGGCATATCCACAAAGACCACTTTTTAATGCATAGGATTCTGCATCAGCTAGACTGACTTGATTCTGACCAGACTTGATGGATTTAAGTCGGAACCAATAAAATTTTTAAGTGGGAAAAAGTAATTTGGACTAATGGTATAAAACATGAGGCTTTAATGGTACTTTGCTATGAAAAGAGAACACTGTATTTCTTGCAAAACATTTCTCTTTCATTATTTATAATAAGTGTTGAACTTTTTTAGCTCAGTTATTCAATTCATGCATAGTATTTTTTAAATAATTTTATATCTGTATACCACCCATTATATTTCATATTACTGCTTCACGTGTACAGCTTTCTACTTCTTTGTAAGAACACCAACAAACCAAACAAGTTTTAAATGATTAGTCGGCTTGAGCACTGGGTGGCAGATATTCTATGCAGATGGTACAAGTTTCTTTGGCCACACTTACATGCGTTACTTACATGGAATTTAAGATACCATACAGAGTCTCATGGACCTCTATCTAAACTGTAGAATTATGACTTAGGTCATATCTTACTTGCCAAATTTTTCTGAACGTGACTTTTGCTAATTTGCTGGGTTTGGGATTAACTAGCATTATTTTGCCACCTTTTACTTTGTATTTATATAAAAAGTACTATCATACTATTTTGGATTGTTGTGCTGGTGTAATGTGGATTTAACCTCAATAAATATTTAACAAATAATAGTGTGAATTTGTGAAGCAAATATTCAGTCATTTTAGTTTTTTATTGCTGCTGTATAATAAATTAGCAAAAACCGGGAAGCTTTAAGCATCGTTTGTTTTGTTGGTGGTGGTGGTGGTTTTTGTTTTTTGCAGAACCCAGGGTATTCTACCACTGAGGTACATCTCAACCCTTTATTTTTTATTTTGAGGTAGACTTTCACTAAGTTTCCTAGGCTGGCCTTGAATCGATGGTCCTGCCTCAGCCTAAGTAGCTAGAATTACCAGGGTGTGCCACCACACCTGACAAGCACCTCTCTTATTACTATGGTTCTGTAGATCAGAAGTTGAGACTCGATGTGGCCGGGTTCTCTCCTCACAGTAAGGCTAGCATCATTATGTCACTGGCCTGCATTCTCATCCGTTCTAGAGCCTCCTCCCTGCTCCAGTGACCGTGACAGAATTCAGCTGGAGGACTGACGCTGCCCTCCACAATTAGAGGCCACCTTTATTCCTTGCTGTGTTGCCCCCTCCATCTTCAAAGCCAGCAATGAGAATCCTTCCTGTTAGATTCCTCTCCTGCTTTGATTCTCTTTGTCAAAAGCCCACCCAGACCCTTTGAAGGTGTACCTGATTAAGTCGGGCCAACCCAGATAATCTCCCTTTTTTAGAGTCACTAGATCTGGGACCTTAATTTTATCCATAAAACCACTTCAAAGGAACACCTACAAATATTTATGTTTGGGTATTTAAGAGAAGGTACATATGCAATAGAGGGGTGGGGATATTGGGTACCATCTTAGAATTCTGCCCTCCACAACAGTTTATTATACCTATACATGTACGTACATACATGTATTTACCAATGTCATGGCTTACAAGAATTCATAAATATTATTATGAATTTTTAATATATTTTATCTTGGTATACTCAAAATATCCAGGATTATGAAAATAAGATATGTATATTCACAAAATATACTAAGATAATATAAATTAAAAATAAAGAAGCTGGGCGTGGTGGCGCACACTTGTAATCCCAGCATTCGGGAGGCTGAGACCAGAGGGAGGATCGTGGTTTGCAGACAGCCTCAGCTACTTAGTGAGGCTCTTTGCAACTCAGTGAGACCATTTCAAAAAATAAAATAAAAAATAGGGCTGGGGATGTAGTACAAAGGTAGAATGCCCTGGGTTCCATCCCCAGTACATCAAAAAAAAAAGTGAAGAAGAAAGGAAAAAAATACTAAGAGCATTAGTGGATTGAAGAATGAGGGTGTACAAACACAACACACATACTCAATATGCATGAGTATATATGCAAATTAGTATATGCATTGATACATATATATTTTAGTGCTGAATTTACATATCTATATATAGATAGATATACCAATGCATATGAATGTGTGTGTGTGTGTGTGTGTGTGTGTGTGTGTGTGTGTGTGTGTACATAGAGAGTTAAAAATAGGTGAACAACATATTTGACCCTAAGATTCCTTCTATGGGGGGAAGGGAGATATAAAGCTGCCCAATTGTGTGATTCAGAGCCTCCAAAAGGTGAAAATATTTTATCTTATATAAGCTATCTGATGAAGCTTTTAAGGTACATTTGACTTAGACCGGACTTGTGTATTTCCTAATCCACAATACCCTATGACTATCTACTATAACCTATGATTTCTTTTTACTCTGTAGCTTGCAAAATCTACTATATATTTTAATGCTGAGTTTATCCTTGATTTTCCCTTATATGTTCATGCATAAAATACAGTAATCACCTTAACTAGGGTAGTAGTTAGAGGCTAATATAATTAAAAGTTTGATTTCTTTAAATTATGGGAATATAAATTCTATAGCATGCTAAAGGAAAACATGGGTGCTGGAGTTGGCCAACCAGGATTTGGATTTAGGTTCTACTGATCATGTGTGACCTATGAGGAAGCTACTTCAGTTTTCTTACCTGTGAAATAAAAATAAAATGAATACCTCTTCCTTGGAGTTGTTGTGAAGATTATATGAAATAATAATGCATGTAAACATTTTTAACATGGTACCTGGCACATGTTAAAACCTTAATTAAAGCCAACTATTATTATTTTTATTTATCTATTTTTTGTGATACTGGGGTTCCTGGAAACCCTTCTACCTCCGGGCTTCACTCCCAGACCTATTTTATATATATTTTTGGAAACAGGGTCTCTTAAGCCAGCGAGGCTAGCTTCGAACCAGCACGATCCTCCTGTCTCCCCTTCCCAAACGCGAGGATTATAAGTGTGCACCACCATGCCCGGCTAAAGCCAACTATTATTTTAATATGGTTTAAAAACTAAAATAATTTGGTAAAATTATTTTTGGTTACAAAATGTGTACAACTAATAAAATTTTTGTGAACTTGGATGAGAAAAAAATTACCCTTAACTAAAATTTAGAATTTCTATTAATTATAAACATAGGCAAGAAAACACAGTGGTATAAAAATACTTGTGACTGACTGTTCCAGTATAAATTATATTACAAATACTGCAAACATTTTGAAATACCATTTATACCCAAGCATTCCTTCTAGTTTATGCCAAATCACAGGTGTGATTTGGAGACATGTGTAGTCATAAAACTGGGTTTGAAGCATTTTGGGTATTTAAAATAATTTTTCCTTTGTATTTTATGCATCTATAAACCTTTTTAGAAGAGATATATAATATTCACTAAAATTTCAGAAGGTTAAATATTGGAAAAAAAAAAAAACAAACCAAGAACCAAGTGAAACACAAGTGTGTAGAAAAGGAGACACGGCCAGTATAGTCACTCCCTCATATGGAAAAAAACTAAGAAAATATCTTAATTCTGTGTGTGTGTGTGTGTGTGTGTGTGTGTGTGGTACTGGGGTTCCTGGAAGCCTTTCTACCTCTGGGCTATACTCCCAGACCCATTTTTATATTTTTATTTGGAAACAGGGTCTCTTAAGCCAGTGCGGCTGGCTTCGAACCTGCGCGATCCTCCTGTCTCTGCCTCCCAAGTGTGGGGATTACAAGGGAGCGCCACCACGCCCGGCTTCTTAATTCTTCATTAGTAGAAGAAGAAATAAACTATGATTTACTCGCACAATGGACTGTTACACAGAAAATGAAGAACTAAAGTTACATATCAGTATGGATAAATATCAAAAGCAGTATTTGGTGATAAAAGGGAGTAACAAAAAGATGTGTCCAGCATAGGTTTATTTACATAAATGAATTATGAAAAAATTTAAAAACAAAATTTCTTAAAGATGCTCAGAGATAATACCAATTTCAGGAAGTGGTTTATCTGGAAGGGATGAGGCATAAAAGGGTCTTCAGAAAAGCCTACAGTGTTTTTATTTTTTTAAAGGAATTACATAAATGGAAAAATTAACATTTAGAGAGAGTAAACAATATTTTCAACACTTTTTCACATTTAAAACAATGAGAAATTTTTAAAATATTTAAATGTTTAAAAGTTTTAAATATATCGTGATTAACTGAAGGTTCATGCTGGGAAACAGTTACAAATAACAGAAATAGTATACTATGCTAAGTGAAATCAGCCATTCAAAGCGTGACCCATCTAAAACAGTTAAACTCTTGAAAGAAAAAAAAATAGTGGTTGCCAGGAGCTGGGAGTGGGGAGGAATGTTCAACAGATGCAGAGTTTCAGTAAAGGAAGATGAACAAAGTATACAGATCTATCCACACGCACGCCTGTAATCTCAGTACTTGTGAGGCTGAGACAGAGAAGCCAGCCTCGGCAACTCAGTGAGCCTCTCGGGAATTTAGTGAGACCCTGTTTCAAAATAAAAATAAAATAGGACTGGGGTGTAACTTAAAAGTGGAATCCCTCTGGTTTCAATCCCAAGTAGCCCCCCTACACACACACACACACACACACACACACACACACACACACACACACAGAAATTAAAAAGTATAGCCATCTACAAAACAACAACATGCATACAATTAGCAATACTGTACATACAGTTTTTGTGTTTGTTTCATTTGCTGTGAAGGTAGAGTCCATAATGGTTTTCTATACATTTTTTTTGTGTGTGTGTGTACTACTGGGGATGGAACCCAGGGGTATTGTACCTCCAAGCTACACCGCCAGCCCTAGTTTTTAGTCTTTTTAGTTTTTGAAACGGTCTGAGTTGTGAAGGGCCTGCCTCAGCTGTGCCCGCAAACCGTGATTCTCGGGTATCAGCCTCCCCAGTGCTGGGATGACAAGCATGCGCCACCGTGCCTGGCTTAGCACAATATTTTAAAACAGTGTAGAGCCTGCGTGCACAGATTGAGGAGTTTGTACTCTGTCATAGGCAATAAGGAGCTACTGAAAGTTTTCTCACAGGGGAAAAACAAAGATTATACTGGCAGGTGTGTGTTGGATTCAAGGAGGAAATACTAGACTTGGAAGGATGAATGTGAAACAGTTGCAACCATGTCAGGCCAGGATAGGATTACGAAAAGAGGACTGGAGAAGATGCGGTGTGCAGGCGCAGCCTAAGGACTTGGCCATAGCTGCTCAGAGATTAAGAGAAGGAACAAGTTAAAATGCACTGGGGCTGCGAGCCAGAGTCGCAGGTCACGTGATGGTGACAGGCTCACGGTCAGGAGAGACCACCACAAACACTTAAATGTATTAACTCTACTACAGCAATACTTTTTGTAAATTCCAAGGAACATTGATTCCTGTGATGCCCCATGGGTAAGAGATTCTATAGCCATATACTATATGGTCTCTCTTAGAAATTAAATATATACATCAATATGAAACACTTGGAATAAAGCAATTGTTTAATCCAGTGTCTCTCAAACTTTAGAGCCAAAGGGTATGATTTTTAAAAAGCATCTCATGAATGTCTTTTTATTCTGCCCCATAGTTTTACACTAGTAACAGCCTGGGCAACAGCTTGAGGAAGTGCTATCACAGAAAGCAATTTTTCCTAAAAATGTTCTCATTTTCAGAATAAGAATGATGACTCTCAGATCGTTTCATCATCTTAAGTACCAACAACTGATCTTGACTGAGGGTTTCTATTCCCTCAGGAAAGTCACTACATACACAAGAAGAGTAAAAAGCTGTGGCACAATGTGGACCCTGGGTGGGTTGTTAAGTCACTACTGCTTATGCTTAATCATTCAAATTTTTATTCCAGAACAAAGTGGGAAATCTAGATGAAAATGGATAAATTTGTATACACATATGATATATCAAAATTAAACCTAGAGGATATTAAAAATCTAAACAGATCAATAACAAGGAATGTGACTGCAACAGTCATAAAAAGTCTCCCATTGCCAAAAAGTCAAGGACTAGATGGACTCATTGGCAAATTTTATCAGACTTTTAAAGAAAAACTAACACCAATGCTATTCAAACTATTCCATAAAACAAAGAGTAAAAGGACCCTCTAAACTCAATCAAGTTCTTACTCTTCTTACTCTGACTTTGTAGACTGAGTCTGGAAGGGAACCTGATAAAGATACAACAACAAAAACCTTAAGCCAATATTCTTGAAAATAGATGCAAAAATCCTCAATAAAATACTTGCAAATCAAATTCAACAATGCCTTAGTAATACACCATGATAATTTGTTTCATTTCAGGGGTACAAGAATGGTTCAACATACACGAATCAATAAATAGAATACACCACATAAACTGAGTGAAGAATAAAAAAATCTCATGATCATCTCATCAGATGCAGGCAGGGGAGAAACCTTTAGTGAAATTCAGTGTCCCTTCATGATAAAAACCTTGTAGAAACTAGGTATAAAAGGGTCATACCACAACTTAATAAAGCTGCATACAGCAAATCCATAGGCAAAATTATACTGAATAGATAAAAACTGAAAGCATTTCCCCTAAAATCAGGAACAAGACAAGTGTGTCCACTCTCTCAGCACTTTTAATCAACATAACACTTGCCATCTTAGCAGTGCAATCAGGCAAGAGAAAGAAAAGGGATATAAATAGAAAAAAAGAGGAAGTCAAATTATCCCTGTTTGCAGATGATGATTCTATACTTAGAAGATCCTAAGGACTCCAGCAAAAGTCTCTCTGAACTGATAGATAAATTCAACAAATTATCAAGATAGAAATCAACATACAAATAGTAGCCTTTCTATACACCAGTAACAAACTCACTGTCAAAGAAATCAGGAAAATAGCCATTCACAATAGCCTCAAAAATATATAATACCTAGAAATAAACTTAAATGAGGTGGTAAAAGACCTCTACATAAAAATTATACAAAACTGAGCCATGGCTCACACTTGTAATCCCAGCATTCAGGAGGCTAGGACCAGAAGATCGTGGTGCATGGACAGCCTCAGTTATTTAGTGAGGACCTTTGCAACTCAGTGAGACCCTATTTCAAAATAAAGAATAAAAAATAGGGCAGGGGGTGTAGCTCGGAGTTCAAATGTCCCTGGGTTCCATCCCCAGACCCGCAAAAAAAAAAAAAATACACACACACACACACACACATACACACACACACCACTGAAGAAATAAATTAGAGAAGACATAAAAAAACATAGACCTCTCATTTTCATGGACTGGAAGAATATTGTTAAAAAAAATGACCATACTACCAAAAAAAAAAATACAGATTCAATGACATTACTTTTTGTTAGTACACTGCAATTATACATCGTAAGTAAGGTTCCACACAAAACTAGAAACACCAGTCCTAAAATTCATATGAAAGCACAAAAGACTCCAAATAGCCAAAGCAACCCTTGGCAAAAGGAGCAATGCTAGAGGTAATATTCTGAAGTAATACCCGACTTCAAAATATACTAGAACCATAGTATGAAAAACTGCATGGTGTTAACATTAAAACAGACACACAGACCAACAGACTAGAACAGAAGACCCACAAATAAACCAACACATCTAGAGCCATCTGATTCTCAACAAAGGTACCAAAAATGCACACTGGAAAAAAGTCAGCCTCTTCAACAAATTGTGCTAAGAAAACTGGATATCCACTTGGGTCTCACTCTACAAAAATTAACCCCAAATGAATCAAACACCTTACTGTGAGACTTAAACAAAGTAAAAGTATACATCTTTCTAACAACTAAGAACTAACTGATAAATAAAGAATAAAGTGAGAGTATGCATCTTTCTTCCCCTTTAGGCTCCAGACTACTGGCAGGAGACTGGTGGTCAGGAATGTTGACAGCATTCCAGGCAAGAGAGTCTTTTCTAGAGAATCCAACCAACTTAAGAGAAAAATAGCTCTAACGTTGGTTGTTAAACGTTTTCCAGGAACCCCTGAGATCCCCTAGGTCCTCCCAAAGGGTGGGCAAGGGCAACTCTATCTCCAAAACAACACTGCGATGTCATTTGTCCTTTTCACTCTCATTCTCCTCACAATTTATCTTCTTTGCATGGAAAATGTACTCCTCCAAATGAGACCATAAACCAAAAGCAATCAGTGAGGACAGGGGATCCGGAGAACAGAAGAGGCATGGTGAATCCACGGGATGATGCTTCCCCCCAAAAAGCAGCAGCAGCAGATACAGAGAACACACAGTAAAGATCGGAGCAAGAGTCTAGGAAAGATTTACTCAGAATACAAAACTGATATATTACATTTTTTTCTGAATATTAAAAGGCTATATACACAATTGGGAAGTCTTTGGGATTAATGAATTAGTACTGACAACAGAAAACTAAAAAAATGTAATTATGAATTCTTAAAAAAATATTGTGCAGAGCCAAGCGTAGTGGTGCATGCTTGTAATCCTCGCGCTTGGGAGGCGGAGACAGGAGGATCGCACAGGTTCGAAGCCAGCCTCAGCTACTTAGTGAGGCTCTCAGCAACTTAGGGAGACCCTGTTTCCAAATAAAATATAAAATAGGTCTGGGGGTATAGCCCGAAGGTAGAAAGCCCCTGGGTTCCATCCCCAGTTCCACAAAAAAAAAAAAAAAAAACACTACACAGTTCTCCTGTGACTAGTATTTAAATCATTATAATACTGTGATTACTGATGTAACTCTACTGGAGGACTATGGACTACGGACTATGGGATAGAAGTGTGTTTGCATGTAACACTGTGTGTATGCTGGCCAAAGAGTCAAATCCTCAACTTCCTACCATAGGAAGATAACAGATAATGCCTAATTCACAAAAATCAGAAATACGTTAATTATAAGCAAGGAGATTAGTAAGGAATAAATCAGAGATCAAAGTGACTCTCAGAAGAAATACGAAATGACTCTCCAAATTGTTAATGTACAAGTGATAAATAAAAAACCAAATTTAAACCAACACTAAATTGTAAAACAGCATTGTTTGAGCTCTGAAAGATAGTCGTCTTTGCAAGACAGCAGAGCATAGTTTATGCTGTGATAGCTTTCTTTCCTATTGCTTTCAGGTTGCAGCACAGGTTACATTTCTCACTCAAAAGACTGACTTCTCACAACTGTTGAAAACTAGCAAGCAAAGCAGGGCCACTGTGGAAAGCAGCACTCCAAAAACTGCAGGAATTTATTATCTTTGCCCTAGTCCACCCCCACTAAGGATCAAAGGTTAAGAGGCGGGACAACCAGCCTTAGAACTGACATGTGTGCTTACGAGACTGGCCAAGCCTACCCCGGTGGCCAGGCCTACAGTATAAAAGCTGCCAGCCATGGAGCTGCAATGCTTCCACAACGGATTAAACTGAGCTCAGCACAACACAGCCACAGGGAAAGGTATCATTAAAATGAGTCGGATTCTGAGAAACCGTGGGGAAATTATGTGATTGTTTGGCAGCTCCCTTATAGCCTAAGGGGACACAGATATTTACTTTTATCTGACCTCTTACCTAAAGGGATTAAAGTGTGTGATGTAAGTTATACAACTACACAGGAGCATTGCTTTTAGACCAAAAATCCACTGTCTGAGATATGCTTAGTGATAAAGATCAGGGTTAACCTTTGGTGAACAAACCAGAAATCATACTGTTAAGAATTAATGTTTCAGATCAAAATAAATAGACAGATTTGAAAACAGGACTTGAAAAATAATGCTCAGAGAGTACATAAGCAAAAGTAGAAAAGACAGGAATTTTAAAAATCCCAATGCTTCTAGCAGTAAGAGAAATCCAAGTGGTATGCACCAGCATTCCTATGAGGAGAGATGAAAATAGTACCCACTAAGCCGGGCGTGGTGGCGCAGGCTTGTAACCCCGTGCTTGGGAGGCGGAGGCAGGACTAAGTCTTTGCTTACTCCTTGGTCACAAAGTTTTCTTCCTATGTCATTCTCTAGACGTTTTGTGATTTTAGTTTTCATATGTAACCTTGCCCATTTAGTTTTTTGTGTATGGTATGAAGTAGAGGCTTAGGTTCCTGTTTTCCATAATGTTTTCTAGTTGTTCCCGCCCCATCTACACACAGCCTTTCCTTTGTTGAATTGGCTTGGTATTTTGTAAGAGCAATTGACCATATATGCATGGATCTACTCCTGGATCCGTTTTAGTTCCACTGATCAACATGGGTCTGCATACCCTACTGATGTGCCATTTCATCTGTTTCAACCTGGCATTCAAGTCCTTCTAAAAACCTAGAAGGAACAAGAACCAAACCAACAGCTGGCAACAAAGTCAATGAGACCACTTGATGTACTCCTAAAGACCATTTCTTCTGTCACACTGGTGAAGTAACACCAGGATCCATTACCCAAGAGTGAAGGACGCACCAAACAGCTCCGGCTCAGTGAGGTCAGAGTCCTGGACTGCCATCCCACCAGAAGACTAAGTATTTGTTTTCTAAAAAAGATAGTTATCCTTTCCTCTTGATGATGTTATGGAGAAATAACCCTCTCTTAAAATATCCTTTGAGGTCCTATAAGGAGATTCTTACAGAGTGGTACAGCTAATGGGAATAGAGACAATCCCATATTAAGCAGATGGACCAGCCCAAATGGAAACCATTCCAGTTCTAGACTAGTCCCAAAACAAATGACCTCTGGTTGTCCTCTTAAGAACAGGCTTAACCTGGCTTATAGTTAAAACCCCACTGCATAATATTTGGTACATAAGGAAGAGCTGGTTTTGTTGGGAAGGAATAGAAAATTATGTCATACAGTTGTCACATCCCTTCTGTGAAGTATCATAATTTATAACTGTTATAGTTAGCAAGGGTTCACTCAAACAGAAATAAAAAGCGCTTTAAAAGATGCTGAAACCCAATATCCCAAAGAACAAGTGGCAGTTGATAAAGAAAGGGAACAAATTATATAAGTATGTAAACACCTGTCCAGATTTATAGGATGGCCTGCTTGTGCTCTCAGATCCTCCAATATTTCCAACTCCAGGGTGAACGGTTCCCCCTCCCACTACCTTTGGTAGAAGTATTCAGAGCAGTCATTAACATTTACCCCATGACTACCGAATGGGAAACTGACAACGGGGGACAGCGTAGCTGTAACTGTGCCTATGGTTATCCTTTGCCAGCAAAAGCCTATGCTTCTCTAAGCACACAGCCCTCGATTACTCCTTTAAACTAGCAGCACAAGGTTCATTTATCTGAAATTTCCCTACTCTCTTCTCCTGCCTCAAGAGTGATTCAAATCAAAAGATTGCCAGCAACTAAGTTTCATCAATAATTTCCTCCTAAAGATAAAAGAAGCTTAAAACCTGTGTTAATATGGTCTTTCAGGGTACCAGTCCACCACCTTCTCAGTCTTGCTGGTGTACCAAATCTTTTTCCTTGCCCTAACAATGTGTCCTCGATTTAATGAATCATTTACAAACAGCAAGTAAATTGACTCAGGTTTGGTAACACAAATGATAAAAAAAAATACCATCTCTATTCAAAATATTGGCCCAAGAATTCCAAATTAAACTGGTGATGATTATTCAAATCGATGGCATATTGCCCAAGAGACAATAGTTGATCGCCTTACCATTGAAAATTCAGTTATAGCCAGGCATAGTAGCACACACTTGTGATCCCAGCACTTAGGAGGCTGAGATAGCATGATGGAGGTTCAGACAGCCTCAGCGACTTAGTGAGACCCTCCGAAGCTCAGTGAGACCCTGTTTCAAAATAAAGATTAAAAAATATGGCTGGGGGTGTAGCTCATAGGTAGAATGACCTTGGGTTCCAACTCCAGTACCACAAAAAAAAAAATAAAAACAAAAAAAATTCAGTGATAAAGTGAAAGTAAGCAACAAAGTCACAAATAGTAAAAAAAAAAAAAAAAAAAAAGGGGGGGGGGTAGGAAAGATATGACCCAGAAACATTGATATTCCAGAATCAATACTGAAAAAATAGATTTATGTCAATGACTCTCCCCAACTATAGCATAATATAATGACTGATGGCCCTGAATCACTAAAATAATTAATCTGTATTTCTTTAGTATATCCAATGTATTCAAGGCTGAGTAGGCAAGGCAGGGTTATCAAAAACAGTAAAGTGCAATATTATGTGTTGGTTTAACCAATTAAATGAAAACACGGTATGGACTCTCCCCTCAGGAGTTTACAATGTAGTTAAAAGACAAAATTAACAAAAAATAAGTTAATTATTAAATACTTTATTTAAGTATAATATGCTTGTCAAGTTAAGGCAATAGTATGATTTCTTAATTTACACTATTTCCATTTCAAAAGCTTGAAAAAAATGTTTCAGTAAGGAAAGGTGTAAGTCTTAAATAACTGGAATAATCTTCTCCCTTTATTGTGAGTAACAAAAGCATATAATTAAATAAACTTCTTTATACAAAATATTCTCCAAAGTAATTTATAACATAATTCTATCTCTAAAAAGCAGTTACAATCAATCCCTCCTAAATGGATAACAATAAGAAAAGAGTACAAATTTTAAATTTTAAACACAAAAACTTTAACACATTGGCTTTTTTTTCCCCAGATGCTCAAAACAGGCTAGATTGTGGGTTCTTAAGGAGTCAAATGACAGATACAGAACAGTCTTCTTCTAGTTTAGAATTTGCTAGCGTTCTCAAATCTCTGAGCAACTAATTCCAGAAACAGAATGCAAGTATTACATTACAACTTCTCCCAGGTCAGTGAGAGAAGGTGGAGAATTCACCCAAAGTGAAACAGTTTATTTTATTTCAAGACTTCCCTATATATTCTACCAATCTGACATATGCTGGGGAAGATTTTGAATAGTTAAAAAAGGTTGTAATTCTAATTTTAAAATGTAAACACACACTTGAAGGTTACGCCTATCTGTAACCTACATTTCAGTGTCATTAGTTCAGTGAAATACATTGCCTTCTTCTTAGTCACAAGTCGAATGAGTCTCACTGACGACTTCAGAACAAGGTGGTCCAGCAAAGGGCACTGCAGGCTGAGTAGAGCCAGGGAAGACAGGCCACAGCCAGCCCAGCGGGCGGGCAGAAGACAAGGCGCCTGCTGTGCTGCGCGAGGCCCACACGCAGAGCAGCACACGTGACAAGGCCCTGAGCACTGCACTTTGTACATGCGCCTGGAATTGTTAATGCCTTATAAAGTCAGGGTATTACCATGTTTTGCATTTAGTAGCTAACTAACGTTACCCATACTTTATTTTCTCATTCCCTGAATAATCTACATAAAAATATTTCAAAGATAAATTTAAAAAAATTTTAAAGAACCAGGAATCTTAATTTAGAACATAGCTTTGTCAGGGAAATAGATGGAACTGGAGAACATTGTGCTAAATGAGATTAGTCAGTCATAAAAAGCAAAAAATCAGATGCTGTCCCTAATATGCGGAAGCTAGGGAGAAAAAAGGCCAAAGGAACTCTAGACTAGGAAGGAGAAACCATAGATGAGCACATAAGGTGACCTGAGGCGGGTGGGAGGGTGGAAGAGGAAACTCCCTAATGCACATGATGTACATTCACAAACCATCAAGTCAATCACTAAGCCGAACATGAGGAGGAGGAGGGGAGGGAATGGGTGGGAACTGGGGAGGGGCTAAATGAGTGGTGTGTCATGTAGGGCTCCACCAGGCTGTACGTCATTAAGATGTATGACTACAATTAACCAGTACAAAAATAAAACAAGAACACAGCTTTGAATTTTAATATTATTACTTTGAATTTATTACTATATCCTGCTTTTTTTGTACTAACTTGCAACAGATACTTAAGTTTCTGCTAAGGTAAAATAATGTTTAGCTTCAAAAAGCTAAAAAAAAGATTTTAAATGCAATGCATAAACATTTTGAAAAATGATAAATAAAAACCCACATGAATCTAGTGACACTAAAATATCACATTATTCTCCACAAGAGCTGAATGTAAAAAGGATGTTGCCTGATACTTTGTATTTGGTTCGTACTTTTTCTCTCTATTCCCAGGCAAATATTCTCTTTAAAATTAATGTTGGCCGGGCGTGGTGGCGCACGCTTGTAATCCCCGCACTTGGGAGGCGGAGACAGGAGGATCGCGCAGGTTCAAAGGTTAAAGCCGTGCTGGCTTTAGAGACCCTGTTTTCAAATAAAAATATAAAACAGGTCTAGGAGTGTAGCCCAGAGAAGGGTTCCATCGCCAGTACCACCAAAAAAAAAAAGTTTTATTTCTTGTAAAAATATTTTAATTCATTGTTATTGCATATTTGAGTTTTATGACTATTCATGAATAAGTATTACCTTCCTAAAATTGTAAGGTAAGAATTATTATATGCAATAATGCAAAATGATCTCAATGTTTAATTTCCTACTGTGTGTGTGTGTGTGTGTGTGTGTGTGTGTGTGTGTGTGTGTTACTGAGGATTAAACTTAGGGGCATTTCACCTCTGAGCTGTGCCTTCAACCCTTTTTATTACCTAGAAACAAGGCTTCACTAGTTGCCCAGGCGTCCCTATGAACCTTCAATCTTTTTGTCTCAGCCTCCCAAGTACTGAGATTGCAGGTGTGCGCCACTGTGCCCAGCTTTTCCTGTGCCATTTTAAGTAACTCACTATACTGATTTTTTGGGAAGTTAAAAAAAACAACACCTCCTAAGTTCATGACATCTATACAGCTCATTACTGTATCAAATATTAAAACCTTAAGATAAGGATTAATTCTCATTACCTTTGAGAATTTCTATAGAGTGGATCAAGTGTACCACATTTAAATGTGATTATTTTGCTCAGATGATTAACAAGAGTAATCCCACGGTAAGAAATTAATTTTAAATTCACATCCTTATCTAATCTATACTGTTTTTTCCAACCTATATAAAAATTGATCGTCTTAACTAAGCACATGCAAAAAAAGTTGGTTAACTTTAGCAGGATAGCTAAAATTTTGACAACTAATCAACATGTAAATACTCATATTGTAGCAACTACCCAAAGATTAACTTCCAGAAAATTTGGCCTGATACAACAAAATAAGCCATCCTTTTTTTTTTTTTTTCTTTTTCTTTTTGCAGTACTGGGGATGGAACCCAGGGGTATTCTAGCTCCCAGCTATACCCTTAGCCCTATTTTTTATTCTTTATTTTGAAACAGGGTCTCATTGAGTTGCAAAGGGCCTCACTGAGTAGCTGAGGGGGCCGCGAACCCCGATCCTCCATCTCAGCCTCCCAAATGCTGGCATTACAAACATGCGTCAGCATGCCCGGCTAGGTCATCCCTTTTAGACAATATAATTTTCCACCTTTGAGTGAAAAAATTTACATTGTATTATGTAAACACATAAATTAGTATGTGTTTATATCCCTTACAAAATAACTAAATACTAAAATTGCTTTGGTCTGTAATCAATATAGAAGATATATACCTTTTAGATAAAACACACTGGTCATACACTGTTCTTTTCAGACATTCAAACAAAGAAGAAATCAACATTTGTAGCATCAATAGGTTTGATCAGTAAATGTCAGCACAGAGATAATGACTGTCTAATCCAGAGCCAGTGAGCCCACGTCTAAGCACACTGTGACTGAGATCTATAAATCATATCACGAGTTGTAATCCTCCATCCACCACCAGAACGTGCCCCGTCACATATGGTGATTCTAAGAGAAACACCACCGCATGCGCCACCTCCATGGCATCGCCGAACCTCCCGAGAGGAATGCTTTTCTTTAAATGTTCTTCTTTCAAGTCTTTCGTCATATCTGTATGAATAAATCCTAAAGGAGAAATGTTTACTCAGTTGAAAAGAGAACACACCAAGATGCTTGCTCAACTTTAAGAAAGGTAAGTTTTCCTCAGAAAATTGGGGATTACTGACAATTCTTCATTAGAAGATATAGTTTTGTTAGTGATTAAATACATCTACAATCTTTCTCATCTTAACTCAGTGAATATTTGTTGAAAATATCTGAAAGTATTTGGCCCAGCTCCTAGCCAAATGTAAGGATAATGTCATGTAAAGTAATGGGTGGATCCAATCATGAATAAAACAAAATTCTATTCCTTGGGGAACCTGTAATTGGTGAAGGGAACAATCACTTGCAATTGTGATGTAGGGATGACTGGCAAATATCCTTATAGAGGTATAAATCAAATGCTGCAGAAACGATTTTCACCTGGGCGGGGGCAAAAGCGTGAGGAGCAACGTCAAGGTAAGGACGCCATCACAACGGTGGTCACAGGAGCGGACATGCAATTCTAACAAGAATTAGTTCCATTTGCTATAGCCAAGATAACGGGAAACTAGAAAGCCCAATGTTCCCAAAATCCACATAAGAAAAAAAATGTGCCGGGTGTGGTGGGCATGTTTGTAATCCCAGTGCTTGGGAGGCTGTGACAGGAGGATTACACAGGTTCAAAGCCAGCCTCAGCTACTTAGTGAGGCTCTCAGCAACTTGTTTCCAAATCAGTAAAAAAAGAGGAGTATAGCCCAGAGGTAGAAAAGACTCTGGGTTCCACCCCAGTACCATCAAAAAAAAAAAAAAAGGAAAAATATGATGGTTATATACAACTTTGATGTAAACACACACACACAAATCAAAATTTAACTTGCATGTATGCAATAAAGCTTGCAGAGAACATGTTCTAAAGCATAAAGTCACACAGTATAAAGTACTATGAATAATTTTAGCAACCAATTCTAAATTATCACAGATATATGCCAGGAAGAACTATAGGTTAAGAAAATTTTGTAAAATTAGCCTGAGGCATATAAATAAATATTATTGATGGAATGCTTAACCCATGATCAGTATTTTGTACACTCATTTAGTATTTGTACAATCATTTAGTGTTTTCGTGTATGTGGTAATAGAAATTGAACTCAGGTGCCTTCTACCTCTGAGCTATACCCCCAGCCTTACTTATATGTTTTATTTAAAACAGGGTCTCACTAAGTTGCTGGGGCTAGTTTCAAGCCCTCAATCCTCCTATCTCAGTCTCTCAAATACTGAGATTACAGGCATATGCCACCACGCCCAGTTTCATTTAGGTTTTTAAAAAGAAAGTATTAATTTTCATGAAAGTAACAAGTTAGAAAACAATTTTAAGTTCAAGGTCACAAAAATGGACTAAATAATAGACATGCTTCCCGAAAGTTCAATGTGCAAATCCAAAATATAGTTTTCAAATTAGCATATTCCAACTAACAAGTCAACCTAAAGATATTGTTATTCAACCTACAAGGATAAAGGCTTAAATATTGGATTAAGAGTAAATTAGAAGCCGGGCGTGGTGGCGCACGCTTGTAATCCCCGCGCTTGGGAGGCTGAGACAGGAGGATCACACAGGTTCTCAGCCAGCCTCAGCTACTTAGTGAGGCTCTCAGCAACTTAGTGAGACCCTGTTTCCAAATAAAGTATAAAATAGGTCTGGGAGTGTAGCCCAGAGTTAGAAAGCCCATGGGTTCCACCCCTAGTACCACCAAAAAAAAAAAAAAAAAAAAAAAAAAGAATAAATGTTCTTGAAAGTTTTGTGAGGTGGGGTATGGTGGTGCATGCCTATACCCCAGGACTTGGAAAGCTCATTTGTAAAGTTCAGGAAATTTGCCCCACTCCTCCTTTTACTACCTGTATATTTACAGTGCTTTTCAGGCTGATGTATATAAATGATAAACTACCAGTAGGTGCCACTGTCCAACAAATGATGTATCTGCATTACCTCACTCAACAGTTTAAGTGAATACAGAGCCATCAGTCCTAAAATCAATCAACAGGTAACTGAAATGACAGATGCTCAACCAACAGAGAACAACAGACTCTCTGTTTTACCATCACATACGCAGTGATTTGCCTAGCACACTTTTTTTTCCCCAGTGCTGGCTTTTGTAAAGCCAGTCATTGAATCCTTTCTTTACAGGCATGCCAGGCAAGGGCTCTAGCAGTGAGCTCCATCACTCACTCCACTTTATATCAATAAAAACTGTTCAGAAACAAGGAGACTGCTGCTCATAAAATCAAGTACATGGCTTTTGTCCAGTGAGAATTTATATTTGATAAGTTCTAAAGGAACATATTTCATTTATCTTACTTCTGACTAGCTATATAAAAAATCAGAAAGATCATATTTCCACACTACTAGGTTACTACTTTAGTTTTTTATGTCTTTATACACAATCAAGACTTTATATTGAAATAAGATACCAGATCTTCAGCCTATCACCAGTACAGATGGAACAAGCCTTCTCTGAGATCATATGGGCACAGTAATGCTTGCCTATAATCCCAGCTACTCAGGAGGCTGAGTCAAGAAGGCTGGAAGGCTGCCTGGCCTGGGCATTTTAATGAGATCCTGTCTCAAAATTAAAGGCATAGGGATGTAGCTCAGTAGGAGAGTATCCCTGGTTCACTTTCAATTAGCAGTACCACAAAAAAAAAAATGGGGGCCAAAAGTATGTTGAATTTAAATTTCAGATTTTGGAATATTTGCATGTATATGAGACATCTTGGGGAATGAGCCACAAGTTTAAACATGAAATTTATTTATATTTCATATACACTTTATATACAGACATAGTCTGGACATAATTTATTTATTTGTGGTACTAGGACTTGAACCCAGAGGCATTCTATCTTTGAGCACTCAGAAAGTTTTAAACATGGGAGTATTTCAGATTTTCAAATTAGGATGTACAACCTGTATTATCACTTGTGAAATGTGGGACTATTTAATATACCCACCAGTCCACACGTCCATGTTCTGCCATAACTAATACTTCCTTATTTACTAGAGATTGAACCCAGGAGCTTTCTACCTCCAAGATACAGCCCTCAGTCCTATTTATTTTTTATTTTGAAAGAGGAACTCACTAAGTTGCTGAGATTGGCCTTAAATCTGAGATTCTCCTGTCTCAGCCTCCCAAGTCCTGGGATTATAGGCATGTACCACCACACCTGACTTTTAACCTAAGTTTCTAGGACCTGGGAAGAGCTAAAATAACCACAGGTCACTTTTATAAAGAAGAAAGCAGGGTCTTGTCAAAAAATCAATCAAAATTTTAACCAGAGCAAATTATTAGGTGTCAGTATTATGTTGATAAAGGGGGATGAAAAAAACGTGCCTAAAAGCACCTAGAGTAATACCTGCTCTGAGCAGATATCAGCACGCATCTGTCAACAAGAGTTGCTCCAAATGGTAAGCACAAGTTTTCTTCACTATTTGTCAAAATTTAAAATGCATTCGAGCTTTGGCAGTTACACTCTCAGGATTATATCCACGCACTTGCAAATGTGAAATACAAACTAGGTACAAGTGTTGTCACAGCCTCATTAGTTCTAACATAAAGGTCTGAAGCAACTTAAATGCCCTTCAAGAGGCATGAAGTTAAATAAATTAGGCATGCCCCTAAAACAAACATTATTAGGGCCTACCTAACTTAAAACATATTGTCAAATGTTTGAGTTCAGTTACTACACGTAATGCAGCAGTCATAAAATACCAAATATTTTACCATTTCATTTATATGAAATGTCCAAAATGGCAAATCTAAATAGATGAAAAGTAGATTAGTGGTTGCCAGGGGCTGGAGAGATTGAAAGAAATGGGGAGTGAATATTAATGGGTAAAGGGTTTCTTTGGGGATTATGAAAGTATTCTAAAATCATGATGATAACTGAACAACTTTGTAACTAGAGTAGAACCATCTTACTGCACACTTTGGTGTCTGTGCTGCTGAAGCGAGCACACGCTGCGCACTTTAAACGAGTGAAGTGTATGATTTACGAATTATACTTCCACAAAGCTGGAGTGGGGGTTACTGGGGATGGAACCCAGGGACATTCTATTTTTTAGTTATATCCCCAGCCCTATTTTTAAATCCTCATTTTAAAATAGAGTCTCACTGAGTTACAAAGGGCCTTGCTAAGAAGCTGAGGCTGTCTGTGAACTGCAATCCTCCTGTCTCAGCCTCCTCCCAAATGCTGGGATTACAAGTGTGCACCACCATGCTCAGATCACAAAGCTGTTATTTTTAAAAAGGAACTAGTTCTGAATGAAATAATATAGATTTGTCTCCAAGATATATTGCTTTATATATACAAGGTGCAGAACATGTGAATAGTATGATGTAATTGTCTTTTCATATACACACACTAAGTAGCTGAGGCTGTCCGCAACCGTGATCCTCCAGTCTCAGCCTCCCGAACGCTGGGATTACACGTATGCACCACCACGCCCGGCTAATTTAAAATATTAAAAAGTAATATATTCATTATAGGTTCAATTTATCAAATATTCTGTTTCTCATAGTCAATATTATATAATTAGTAAGACATATCAATGATGAGGACTTTATTCTATCATTAAAGTACTATCAAAGTTTAGCAATTATTGACCTTTAAAAAAACAGTCATCATTACTGGGCAAGAAATGATGTTCTAACTTATTATTTTCCTTGTTCCTTGGTTTTCCTATTATGGTTTGTTTTTTTTTTTTTTTTTTTTTTTTTTGGTGGTACTGGGGTTCCTGGAAGCCCTTCTATCTCCGGGCTACACTCCCAGACCTATTTTTACATTTTTATTTGGAAACAGGGTCTCCTAAGCCAGCACGCGCGGCTAGCTTCGAACCTGCGCGATCCTCCTGTCTCTGCCTCCCAAGCGCGGGGATTACAAGCGTGCGCCACCACGCCCGGCTATGGTTTGTTTTTTAATTGTTTTCCTGCTAACTGGAACCTCCAATTAGCCTTCAAGGCAATCAGAAAAAAAATTATTTCTAACATCAATTAACTCAGATGTATGTTAGTTAACTCTGATGTATGTCAGCTTGATTAAAAGATCGAGTAAGAAATCTGGTCAAAATTACTATCTAAAAGTAAAAGTTAATCCACAAAATTGATTATACTATTTCAATTTCAATGAAGCAAATTTGTACCCATGTGCATATATAATATAAAACGTTATCCTGTTATATATATGCACATATTAGAAAGGCTACCTTATTAAATGGCCACATTTTAGCCAACAAGTTTTTATTTGTAGTATAAACTGTACTGGAAAGTAAGATCTTTAAGAAAGAGTATACTATACTTCCATGATGCTCTTCCAACTTCCCTTTTGCATACAAACTGCATTCCCACTATTTAGTCCATTGCCGTGACAACTAACCTACTGTAGGCACAGTTAGCATTCCTCCTTGGGCATTTCCATAGCATCACAAACATAGCTCTACCTTCAATTCATCATGTTACATCATAATTATTTGTTTACATATCTGTTTTTGCCACTGTGATTTGCTCCTTGTGACAAAAATATATATATTTTATTCATTTCTGTATCTCCAGGTGCTTGCATAAGTCCTGCACACAGGGAGACACTCCAGGAAATTTGCTGCATGCATGATTGTGAATTAGGAATACTTGCATTAGACTTAAACTAGTCAACTTTTAAAAATACCATGAAATAGAATTAACTATTCATTACCCACACCATTACAATCCTGAAGAGAAAGAGAAGCAAATTGCAAACCACAAATAATTTATACCATAGGTGGTTGGTCTAAAGTTAATACTAAAATCAGTTAGCTTGCACAAAGGACATACAAATAGAAAGCAAAGCCAAGATAATGACAATGACGCTTCTGATTCACTCTCTTTCTTTTCTTTCCAAAAAATGGGAGCATCCAAACTACAGTAGATTTGAAATATCTGAGTTAACTAATCTCTGTGCCTGTACAATGAATTGGGATGAAGGCATATTATAGAGAAAAAGAATTAACAGGAAATGTTGCTAAAATATCAACACCAAATAAAACACCAATCCTAGGGTCCAAGATGAAGTCACTAATGCCGTTAAAGGGAGAGACCTACTGCAGCCCAATCTTTATTACAGTCAGTGATTTGAAATAAACTGTCCTTTTTACATAGGTGGTTAGTTTTTAAATACCTACAGTAAGCTAAGACAAAGATTCTATGGCTAAGTGGCAGAGATATAGGAAACATTCATTTTATTCAAAGAGACAAACACTTAACATTCTAGTATACCAGCTAATGAGCAATAATGTCGAAGTGAGTTTTAGCAACTTGTCACTAAGCCAGGCAATGTTATCAACTAGTAACAAGGCAAAAGTAAATAATAAAAAGGTAAAAGCAAACTGGAAAGTTCTGGATAGTTTGGGTACACTATAATAGCAAAAAGATGTAAAGACCTAAAACTTGTAATGATTATAAAAGAAATCTTAAGCCGCATTACCTTAAAGTTTTTCACAAATTAACTTTGTATCCTTAAGTCATTCAATCCTAATCTCAGCTTTCTAAACTGTAAAAATGACTGCAATAACATCTCTACAATCCTTTCTTTACCTTGAGTTATTTCATAATTAGTGAAAAAATTTTTTTAATTTGACATAGGATCTGAGGTATAAGGAACTTTTTTCTTGTCATGAGTTCATCACTTGATTCTTTTCCCAATTATTTTAGGACCATTCCACCCAGATGGCAATTAATGACTACCAATGAATGGGCAAATCAATGAGTTCTTTCTCTGTTAAACAAAAGTAATAATGAAGTATTTTAATAAAAAGTTCTTACTGACCTGGTGCAACTACATTCACCCTAATTTTCTTTCTTGCTACCTCTTTAGCAAGTGCACGAGAAAATCCAACTAATCCTCCCTTACTGGCACTGTACACAGACTGGCCCAAATTGCCTTTTAAGCCGATAATACTTCCTAGAAGGAAAAAAAAAAAAAAAAAGAAAGTAAGCAAATTCAAACTACTTAATGGAGATGACTTAAAAATTCATATAATTTATAGCAAATAAACCAAAAACGGTTAGAACCTACTGCTAAAATTGTAATTCTAACAACCATTATTTGAGTAGAAAGACGTGAGAGTCCAAGTGTGCTCCAGACAAATGCAGAAAACAGGATCTGAAAGAAGCTGCTGTACAAGTCTTAGGTGGGGGGCTTACAAACTGATCTCTTAGGTGAAAAGGACCCTTTCCAACTTCTGAATTGGTGAGACATAATGAAAGCTTATAACAGCTTCCAGCAGGAAGAGGTTAAATCCAGAAAAAGTCAGTAAAAGCTTATTAATTTTATGATTCTACAACCACAGACATAAGGACATATTTACTTCCACCAAAAAGAATACTTCATTTGAAAATAAATCTCACTAAATTTTAACTACTGGCAATCTAAACTGGCAACACTTCAATTAGAAACTTTTCACAAAAGTGCAATTTTGTTACTCCACTGATGTATTATAACTTGTACTGCCTACTAAATATTCTCAAATGACCACATTTAATGAATATTTAAGAATAATTTATAATTCAAACATCAGCTGTATGAAAATAAATGCTTGCAAAACAGAAGTGGAAAAGTAATTTTCTACATCACTGACCTGTATTTATAATACAAAGTTAAACAAGCATATAAAAATTTTTAAGTAACTTTACTTTAGAGAAAGTCTACTTTTCCTATTATAATCAACAAGTCCAATGTTAAAACATTATACAGGCATGCATATCTTAATGAGATGCATACTGAGAAACACACTGTTAGGTGATTTCATAGCTATGCAAACATCATAGAAGGTGCTACTCAAATCTTCCTAGCGTGGCCTAGTTCACACCTGAGCTATATGTTATAGCCTATTGCTATAACAATATAGTGATAGCTTCAAAAATATCAATGAAGTTTCTAGTACTTTAAAGTAGCCCTTCCTGTAATAAGAGTCTCCTAAGTATAAGAATACTGCCTTTACCAAGATTTTAAAAAGTTTTTCATAAATCTGAAGGACTAATTTGGGTTTTTAAAACTGTACCTAAAAAGGTGATATTTTAGAGTTAAACAAATATCCCCATTTTCCCAAGAGATAAATACAGGCCTCTGTGCTAATTTTTAGAACCCAGTCATTATCTAGCCGTGTTAGATAGCAAGGGCCTACTCTCTGTGGGACACTAATTCCTTCTAAAAGAAAACAGATCCTTTACATAGGGTCATTTCCTTTAATGGAGCAGCATCCCACTTTGGCGGCCTTTTAAAGTATTATCTCTCAGAAGTGAAAAGCAAGTGGTATACCACTATTTTCTTTTCCTTTTCTTTCTTTTCTTTATTTTTTTATTTTTATTTGTGTGGGTGGGTACTGAGGGTAGAACCCAGGGGTTTTTCTACCTCCAGGCTATACTCCCAGACCTATATTATAGTGTATTTGAAAACAAGATCTCACTAAGTTGATGAGATCCTAAGTAGCTGAGGCTCTGAACTTGTGAGATCCTCCTGTCTCAGCCTCCTACACGCTGGGATTGCAAGTGTGCGCCACCACACCCAGCTACCAAATTACAAAATTTCAAATTACAAATTTCAAATTACAAAACTGAAATAAAATGTCAAATCCTTTTGTAATTTAAGTTCTGCTCATTCTCGATTCAGACATATCATAGAAGTTACGATTTATATCCATTTCAAAAAACTGAAAGATTTTAACTTCTGCATTAGGTTTATGCATACTGCAATTATTATTTAGCCCCAGTGTTTATAATTTTTAATTCTTTGTCCATATCTTAAATATTAAGTTTCACATAAAAGTTGGGATGCCCAGTTTCTCTTGAAAAATCAAAATTGTTGGGAAAATTGGGACCAAGTTCATTAGCAATGAAGTGGATCCAAGCAGTAGCAGCCTGTACCAAATGGCCCTGGATGTAAACCTAGATGTCTTTTATCCTTTGACACCTGGCATCTACTGTGACCTGCTGGCCCCTTTCTGAATGTGTGATTACCCTTTCGCTCTCTAATCAGTTAAGCCCTTTTTCCATACATAATACAAAGATAAATTCCATCCAAGTCTCACATGTGATATTACAAGTGAATGGATTAAATGCTTCGTGGTGGAATGGGACAAGTATAAACCCACAAAGGTGAAACTCACCCACATTAACAATGGACCCCCCCTGCTGTTGAATCATGGTCCTCATGGCAGCTTTGCATGTCAGCATGGAACCCAAGAGGTTCGTGTGAAGCTGAGATATCATATCTTCAGTTTTTGTTCTTACTAAAAGACCATCCCTAAAAAAATAAACAGCATGTAAAATAATAGGGAGATAAAACTCATACGTAACATTTTGATTCAAAGCACAATGTAAGAAATGCTTCATCTCTGAGCTAGAAAACCTAGAAAGTCCCATTTTGAACTTGACTTGGGAACCACTAAAACAAAAATTGATGACCCTTTAAAAAGAAACCACTTGGAAGGCGGATTCCTCCCCCCTTTCAGCCAGAATAGCAAATATTCCTAGCTGCTAAAAGTAGTACCATGTAACCAAAGTACTGTAAAGAACCTGAGGAATTGCCATATTAAGCTTTGCTTAGAAAGACAATTAGCATGTTATTCTAAATATTTTCTCCTAAATTCATCTTTAAAAAGAAAAAGAATAGTGGGAGTAGCCAAGAGGGCCTGGAGGGAAACGCACATGCAATGCTGTGTGCGTGTATGTTTCTCACTCTGAATCTCACTCTGCTGCATGATTACAATGCACACACAACACAAAAGAAATATCTGAGTGTAAGCTGGTAGTTGGGCTGAGGGACGCTGTAGTGGGAGAATTAATAATAATAATAATAATAATAATAATAATAATAATATAATAATAATAATAGAAGAGAAAGAGGAGGAGGAAGATGATGATGATAATAAGAATAGTGCATGGTTAGACCAAATCTAGGAACTTTCCACTGTACTTTTTGCCATACAGAAGTAGGAGATGAATCAGCAATGCCCAAAAATGATGCATGCACACTTTTGGCAAGGGTTATTTTTTAATTTTTTTTTTTGTATGTGTGGTACTGAGGATGGAACCCAGGGGCATTCTACCTCCAAGCTACACCCCCAGCCCTATTTTTTATTCTTTATATTGAAACAGGGTCTCACTGAGTTGCAGAGGGCCTCACTAAGTAGCTGAGGCTGTCTGAGAACCGCAATCCTCCTGTCTTAGCCTCCCAAATGCTGGGATTACAAGCGTGCACCACCATGCCCAGCTTTTGGCAAGGTTTAATGAACAAATTTAGCCCATTTATGCTTTGAGAGACCAGAGTTATGAATTTGGCCTAAGAAACAGAAAACCCATAGACATCCCAGCCCTGAAGCAGAGCAAGAGCTGCTGGCACCTCTGCTGATGGTAGGCACCACCAGGAAGCGTGGACCACCAAAGGCCCCTCCTATGAGGGCTTGTATGCTCAGAATGTTGTCATTTTATGGAGTACCAACATGTTTATCACACCTCACTGGAAGGAAAATATGCCAAAAAGAGACCCATTTGGTAGAGAGAGTACTGTCCAAGGAGCATAGAATTCTGAAGAGGTGAAGGAAGATGCCACAGGTATGACTGCAGTGGGCTCAGGGGGGCAGCTGTGCCCGTGCCTTAGAGAGCGACACCAGTGAGTCCCAGGATGACTCCCCACCCCGGCCGTCAGCTGCTGTAGCCGTGCACCATCGGGAGGAGGACAAGGAGGAAGATGAGGAATTTGAAGAGGTGGTCCAGCCGGCCATTCTCCTACACGGAAGTGAGCCAGTGGCCAGAGCTGGTGGCGCAGATGACTCCGGAAGAGGAGGATTACATGGCAGTGGGGCAGAGCGCATGTCTGAGGGCCTCTTCAAGTGAGCTTCCCCTCCTGCCTGCAGACTCACTACAGAGAGAATGTCCCCACCCTTGAAGGAAAGGGCCCGCTTGGTATAAAGCACCTGTTAGTACTGCACAAAGACTAAGGGGAGGGAAAGTTGAATTTTTATGCCAGAAATTTCCCAGAAAGCTAGGTTAGGTGTAAGCATCCCCTTCTCTGCTGTTACTACAATACTGATATTTATGTATTTCCTTATCTAATTTTTCCTTTTCCTTGTAAAGACACATTTTCTCCCTTCTGAAATGAGGAAAGTCCATAAGGTAAATTCATCTTATCTGCATACAGAAGCCTACTGCAATAAATTACAAACTTCACTGATGACATCCTTTTCTGACTATGCCTTCTAAACAATCCCTTCTCTTGCTGCCAATGAAAGCAAATCACTGATGAGAGAAAAAAATGCTAATATTTCTTTCTCTCAAATCAAGGTTGAATCAATATGTAGGGAAGGAAGAGTATGTACAAAAGAGAAGTAGATGTTCCCTTATCTTTTTGTGATTCATATCTAAACTGAAATAAAGAATGCTTGTTAAACCCTTATGAAGAAATGTTAAAAAAAAAAAGACAAAAAGCCAGGTATGGTGGCGCACGCTTGTTATCCCAGCATTTGAGAGGCTGAGACAGGAGGATCCGGGTTCATAGAAGGTCTTGGCTATTTAGTGAGGCCTTTGCAACTCAGTGAGACCCTGTTTCAAAATTAGGAATAAAAAATAGGGCTGGGGGTGTCACTCAGAGGTAGAATGCCCCTGGGTTCCATCCTCAGTACCACACAAGAGCTCATATAAAGGGCTGAAGAATAGAGAGTATTAGGAACAGTGCCTTAGAACTGCCGAGTTTGTTCTGATTTGAGAATCTTTTCTATAAAGCTGAGACTGTTCTCATTTTTTTCTCTTCTATAAACGTCTTGGTCAGTGCTACAAACTAAGTAAACAAAAACAAAAATTAAGAAAAACATTCCTGCAAAAATCAGCATAAACAATTGATTTTGCTCTCTCACACTCTATTTCTAAACATCATTGTAGGCTTTCTTTGTCTCTCTTTTGATTGTGAGAAACAGTATTTCAGAAGGCATCCAGTTTATCATTGAGCATTCTAATACCAAGAAATATATAGCTTTTTGGGGTTCTCATTATGTAGCATGGTATTATTCCTGAAGGCAGAAGTTTAAAAATAAAGAACTTCTACATAAAGGTATACAATAATTGTATATTTTAATATTTTTTCTTGAATTATAACTTTTAAGTATTTATCCATTTATAGTCCATGTGTGAAATTAAGATAGCATTTTAGAGTATCTGAGCCTGGTACAAAGTGATGTTTCATTTACCTAGGTTGTATTAATGACTGAATATTGACAATAAATCTATTTTATACTGGAAAAAAAGAAATATCTGAAATAAACAACCTGACTTGAATTCCCAAGGAACAACAGACAGAAGCTTGTTTATTAAGAAGCCCAAATTAGCAGAAGGAAGGAAATAGTAAAGATCAGCACCAAAATAAAAGAATTAGGGTTTTGCTTTGAATGTGTCTCCAAAAGGCATGTGTCGGAGACCTAGTCCAGTGCATCAGTATTGAGAAGTGGGCCACTCAATAAGCGTTCATGTCATAAGGGCTCCACCTCATGAACAGATTGAAAAAGCTGTATTTCTTGCTCACCCGCATCACTCATATTTACATTCCCTCCCTCCGTCTCCCCCACTATCTATCATTCCTCTTTTTTTAGGGATGGCACAGCAAGTAGGTCTTCACCTGATGAGACCCCTTTACTTTGGGTGTTCCCATCTCAAACTCCAAGAAATAAATATCTTTATAAATTAAAAATGAAAAAGAATCCTAGGTGGACATAGTAGTGTACAACTGTCATCCCATTACTTGGGAGGCTGAGATAGGACGATCACAAGTTGGAAGCCAACCTCAGCAACACAGCGAAGCCTTCAGCAACTCAGTGAGAACCTGTTTAAAAAAAATAGGACTGGGGGGAAGCTCAGAGGTAGGACACCCAGGGGTTCCATTCTCAGCACCAAAAAGAACACCCTACCCTATGACTTCATCAGTTCATGTACTGGCACAACTTATATATATGACGGAATTCAGAATATCAGTTACCTGTGAGAAAGTATTATTTGAGAAGAAACTGAGAACCTTCAAAAGTGCTAGAAATGTTCTATAGCTTAATACTGGTAATGATAAAATGATAAATTGATTACACTTATCTCGATACCAAAGAAAAGAATGTATTGATTGACAAAGTTTCAACATACATACTTTTTTCCAATTAAACATAAAACATTAACTCATACTCGTAATCAAAGACCTATCTGGAAAAGCCAAAAAGGAAAACATTGATAATTTACTTAAATCTGTGACCAACCTGTTAACACCGGCTGCATTTACCAAGAAATTTACTTGTCCTAAATGTTTCTCCATCTCTTCAAACGTATTTTGAACATCACATTCTTTCGCGACATCACAGCGAAATGCCAAATGATTTTCTACAGGACAGAATTGAATTAGAATTACTTATAACTTGAATTCATCAAATATATATTTGTTAAGCATTACTAGAGATAATGTCATGAGTTGGCATGGCAAGTTCTCACTGACTTCTCTAATGATACTGGAATGGGGGTAGGCAGGGAACAAGAAGAAATAAAGTAGTATTGCAAAAGTTAATCTGACTATGGAAACAGCTCAAATAAGCCTATGTTTGATATGAAGTTACCTATATCAATGTTAATATTGTATATCGAAGAGGGCAGGGTGGGACGCGGGTAAAAACACACAAGTGTCATGTGCATGTACATTTCTATTACCCTGAACCTCACTATAATGTATAATTACAATGTACCATAAAAGACAAAAAATGTGAGGGAAAAAGATAACTTAAAAACTTTGGAGGACTGTTTTGTTTTGTCGCTGACACACTGGCACACATCTATAATACAAGCTACTCTGGAATGCGAGCCAAGAGAATAATTTGAACCCAGGCGACGTAATGAAACCTGACTCTTAAAATTTTTAATTAAAAAAAATGAAGCTTTGTTTTTAATCAACAAAAAGTGACGGGAGCCTTTTTCAAATTTATAAGGCCTTGTAAGATTCATATATAATGTTTATAGCTTTTACACTGAACCCATGTTACCCAATTCAAGTCTTCTGGGTTTTATATTCCTGTTTTGAAATGTATGGCTAACTCTTTTAGGTTGAATAGGGTTCTTTGGCAGTCAGGATGAACAGCAGGATTACAAATACACTACTGAACATATATTTTAAAGGTCATTATTCAGATCTAACTATAGGGAGAGAGGAAACACAGAAAGCTAAAAAAAAAAAAAGTTAACTAAAAGCAACCATTACCTGTAAAAAAAAAAAAAAAAGGCTACTTTCTAAAAAAATGTTTAAAAAACAAAAAAATTACAATTCAAATGAACACAAAGTATTCCCTATTTAATAATCTACTGTTTTAATATATAAGCTCCTCAACTTATGATGGGGATACATCCAGATGAACCTACAGTAGGGTGAAAATCTTAGGTTAAAATGCATTTAAAACATCTACGAAAACTAGCTGTATAGCTATCTATGGCAGCTAGCAATACAGTACACCATACAGTATGGGGCATGTAGCCCAGAGTTACACTAGCATTATCCCCTCAAGCCTTGGCACCTGGGAAATCACACTTTACTAATGAAATCCAGGTGTTCAATCTTATTCATGGAACAATATGAGTCAAGGCAATGAAATGCTCAAAGCATCACCTCTAACTCTTGGCTTTCACGTGAAAACTTGTTTGGTCCACAATCACCCTCTAACATTCAACTCATGCTTTTAATCTGATCCAGCAAACACTGCTGGCTTGGCTGACTCAGGAAGGAGCACCACTTTCCCCCTCCTTCGTCAGAATGGCAAGGAATGGGAGCTGCAACCAAAGAAATGACGTGCTGAACTGATGGTACCAAACCCATAAGCAATTTATTTTAAAAGCCACAGCCACAAGATACACCTTCAGGCTGCAGTTCTTCCCAATGCCTCTCTGATGGCGACCAGTATTTTTCTCCATCCTGTATTATTACCTCTGGAGTATCTTTCACACATCCTGCTTCTCCCTACCATCTCCCTACCATCGTGACTTAAATTTGCAAAAATGACTAACCCCATTGAGCAGAATATATATATTTAATTTGAATGCAGTAAATTGGACTTAGCAAAACAAATTTCAATTGTTTACTTATAAAATCCAGCAAATAAATAGCTTATTGAAGTTCTTAATAGATGAGGTGAAGCAAACCAGAGTGACTGGTACCCAAACGGTCTCTCTTTGAAACACTGCTCTGTGCATTTGCCCGGGGGCAGAAATAGCCCTCCACAAAATAGTAGTGAGCAGTCTTCTTTCCTACTTGAACA
This sequence comes from Muscardinus avellanarius, assembly GCF_963383645.1. Taxonomy (NCBI): domain Eukaryota; kingdom Metazoa; phylum Chordata; class Mammalia; order Rodentia; family Gliridae; genus Muscardinus; species Muscardinus avellanarius. Next base: position 21,895,450 of record NC_137800.1, read on the forward strand.
GTAAGACCTCCCCCACTTTCCCTACCAAGGGGGGAAAAAAAGTGTGGTGTGGCTCTCTACTACAAGATGCCAAAATAAAGCTCGTCAAGATCAGCAACAGCGGGCAGGGCTGGTGGCGCCGGCCTGTCCGTGGGAGGTGGAGCCAGAAGATCCCAGGTTCAAGGCCCGCGTCAGCAACTTAGCAAGCGCCTGGCCTCGCCCGTTCTGCACCTGCCACTTGAGGCCTCGGGCCGCGCGGCTGGGCGGTTCGGTACCTACCGCCGAGGTCACCGGCGGCGGCCTGGGCCACGTCCAGATTTCTGGCGATGATCGCCAGTCGGTAGCCTTTCTGAGCCATTAACTGGGCAACTGCCCTGCCAATACCCCGAGAGCCTCCAAAAATGGCACAGACTTTGTTCATCGTGGACCCGGGATCGCAAAGTAACAGAAAAGAGGGTTGGGCGTGGCAGCTTCTTTCCAGAATTGGGGCTTAAAAAAAAAAAATTAAAGCCAAACCGCTGCAAACACCCCCGTAGAAACTTCCTCCAGCCGCCAGTCCCTACCGAAGGAGGACAGAGAGCACGGCGTGAGCGCGTACGTCGGCACGCACGAGCGCGTCCGCGCGATGACGTCACGCGCACAGGGCTCCCCCTAGCGGCGCCATGCGAAGACGCAGCCCCAGCCCCAGTCTCGCTGCTCTGGAGAGGATATAGCCAAGATCCCTGATCTCCGGCTTTTCATCGGTTTTTTTTTTTTTTTTTTTTTTCGGTATTGGAGATGAAACCCAGGGGCATTCTACCTCCGAGCTACATTTCCAACTCTTATTTTTTATTCTTTGTTTTGAAACAGTCTCACTGAGTTGCAAAGGGCCTCACTAAGTAGCTGAGACTGTCGGTGAACCCGGATGCTCCTGTCTCAGCTTCCCAAATGCTAGGATAACAAGGGTGCACCACCACGCTCGGGTGTGTAATCTTTTTTAATTAAGTAATTAATTAATTGTACTGAGGATTGGACCCAGGGGCATTCTACCTCCGAGGTACATCCCCGGCCCTATTTTATTTTATTTTATTTTATTTTTTTGCGGGTCTGTGGGTGGAACCCAGGGGCATTCTACCTCCGAGCAACAGCCCCTACCCTATTTTTATTCTTAATTTTTTGAAACAGGGCCTCACTAAGTTACGGAGGGCCTCACTAAGTAGCTGAGGCTGTCCGCGAACCATGATCCTCAGGTCTCAGCCTCCCAGGATAGTGGGGTCAGGATTACGGTTTACCAGTTATGCCAGTTTTCTCAGAATTAATAGGGCTGTCAAGGTACTAGGCTTTCCTCTGCAAACTGTAATTGATCTCCTTAGTTAGCTCCCAGAACATACACTATTAGACATGGACGTGTCGGGGCTCCAGTGTCTGCCACCCACGGTTTGTCTTTGGCTGCAGACTTGATGTCCCACTGTTGAGGAAGTGGCCCCAGTCATTAGACTCGCACCCAAACCCACCTGTTTCCTTCTGGAACGTGCTGCAGACATGAGCTTTTCCCCTGCCTCATTACCGGTCCTCTCAAAGGGTGTTGCAAGGATGGGCCTTGTCAAAAAACGCTACAGCAGGAGCTCAAGAAATGTGAATTGAAGGAATAGTCTTCCAAGATCAATGATACGGGTTTAGGCTGCTGTGGACAAAAATGGCCTCCTGCACTTCTAAATAAGATATGCTGAGTGCTTCAACCGGTAATAAGCTAAAAGGGTGTACAGTTGTTACCATTATACTACAAAAAGGAAATATTTCTTTTCTATTGATTGGCACATTATAATTATATGTAAGCCTAGAATTCATTGTGATATGTTTGGACATGTAAATGGCATAACTTGGTCCATTTCATTCTCCAGTTCTTCCAGATCCACTTTCTCTAGGCTTTTACTCTTTTTTTCATTAGCTTCCACTGTCAAAAGAGTAGCTGGCAAAGGTTTTTTTTCTCTCATTTTGAAGGCTCTCTCTTTATGTACTTAATCGTGAAGAGCTCTCTTCATGACCAGGGCATCTGACCTACCAGATACATAGACTTGATACACTATCATTGCACTAGATGATTCAGTAAAATATAAGCCATGGGCCCCGCCCCTAAAAAAATGAGTTCCCTGGGGCCAAAGAATAATATACATAGGATGAAAAACTATATTGACTTAAGAACTCAGAAAAAAGGAAGTCAATGAAGAATGGAAGCATGGAAGAGCTAGATTTGAGGGCTGGATAAGGTTTTTAACAAAGAAAGAAGCTGTGCATGGTGGCGCACACCTAGAATCTCAATAATTTGGAGGCTGAGACAAGAGGATTGTGGGTTCAAGGACAGCCTCAGCAACTTAAAGAGCCTTTTATCAACTTAATGAGACTGTTTCAACATAAAACAGAGCTAGGGGTATAGGCCAGATATAGAATGCCCCTGGGTTCCATCCCCAGTACTACAAAGAAAAGAAGGAAGAGGAGGAGGAGTCATCGTTGATGGATTTTTGCAAGTTGAGCATTATTTTAAATGTTTCATTTTTTTTTATCCCAAGTCCAAAAAAGATTTGAAATGGCTTGCAAAATACATGAGCAAATTATTTTCCCCCAGCTCCCTAGGGCAAGTTATTTTAAAAGCCAGAAAAGACCACTATCACTGCTCTTTCTTCCCCGAAGCCAGGACAACAGAGTCAGTAGAAATTCATTACAAATAAAGTTATCCTGTAAAAATCTACTTTAGAGCCAGGCATAGAGGAACATACCTGCAATATCAGTACCTGGGAGGCGGAGACAAGAGGATTGAAGATTCGAGGCCAGCCTCAGCAATTTAGTGAGCCCCCCGCCCCCCAGCAATCTAGCAAGACCTCATTTCAGAACAATAAATTAATTAATTAAAATAGCTTAGGGCTGTTCTCAGACATAGAATGCCTCTGGGTTCAAGCCCCAGTACCACAAAAAAATAAACTGTTTAGGTTTGAGAATGTGGTTCAGTGCTGGGCGTGGTGGCACACGCTTGTAATCCCCACACTTGGGAGGCTGAGACAGGAGGATCGCACAGGTTCAAAGTCAGCCTCAGCTACTTAGTGAGGCTCTCAGCAACTTAGTGAGACCCTGTTTCCAAATAAAATAGAAAAAGGTCTGGGAGTATAGGCTGGAGGTAGAAAGCCCCTGGGTTCCACTGAATGTGGTTCAGTGATTGAGCACTTTCCTTGCATACTTGAGGCCTGAGGTTTGATCCCCAGCACCATTAATTAGCTAATTAGTTAACTAATTAAAGAATTTAGTCAGTACTAAAGAAGAAAAGCATAGATGACTCTGAGTCTCCTAGCAACAGGGAAATATAATTAATTACATACAGCAGTTTCTGGAAGACCTAAACATGTCGGTTGTGTAGCCAAGAGGGCTGCACAAAATTCTTACCCACGGATCTTGAGAGTACACTAAGCATTACAGAAGGAAGTGCTCTTCATGGGGGGAAAAAAGATTGTAAGTCTATTTTTATTGCAGCTGTTATACTTTATTAAAAAGCAAATATAATAGGAAGCTAAACAATATAAGCAAACATTCAAACAAAAGAAAGAGTTAAGCCAGGCGTGGTGGTGCACACTTGTAATCCCAGCATTCGGGAGGCTGAGACCGGAGGATCACGGTTCACAGACAGCCTCAGCTACTTAGTGAGGCCCTCTGCAACTCAGTGAGACCCTGTTTCAAAATAAAGAATAAAGCCGGTCGTGGTGGCACACGCGCTTGGGAGGCGGAGACAGGAGGATCGCGCTGGTTCGGAGCCAGCCGCGCTGGCTTAAGAGACCCTGTTTCCAAATAAAAGTATAAAAATAGGTGTCTGGGAGTGTAGCCCGGAGGTAGAAGGGCTTCCAGGAACTCCAGTACCGCCCCCCCCAAAAAAAAAGAATAAAAAAAATAGGGCAGGGGGTGTAGCAGGGAGGCCAAATGCCTCAGGGTTCCATCCCCAGACCCGCAAAAAAAAAAAAAAAAAAAAAAAAAAGAATGAGTGGTGTGTATGCCTGAAACAATGGGACCGTGGGTGATGACAGGGAATTTGGGAAGCTGCTGGATTTTAGCCGGCTTTAAAGCCGCGTCCACACATTAAACTGGGAGGCTCAGTAGACCTTTCACTCCTTAGGTGGCATTTAAGAGCCATTCTCTAGCCCTCTAGCAGTGCTATCAGGATGAGTTGGACCAAGGCGCCTGCGTCCCTTTCCTACTCTCTGCATATGCAGTTTTGGAAAAGAAAGCTGTTTTAAACAAATGACCCACTCAGGTCAGACCACGTGCCACCCGTCTTCCAAGGCCGGCGTCTTCAGGCACGGCAGAGAGGTTCCATCCTTGGAGCCAGTTCCGTCCGTTCCATAGGGAAAGCGTTTTCTCTTTTTCCCACACACTGATATTTTAACACGACAGTATGGCTTTTAGATCTGTGCCATCTGTCTCAGAGATCATTAACACAGGATGTGAGGTGACATTCAAAATCCTCAGAACCTCCCAGCTTTTCTCACTGTGTATGGATAGGTTGAGTTTTTCAGTCAACACTTACGTCTGTTTAAACCCCCAGGATATTGTTTATTTTCCCCCCTCATAATATACGATCACTGCTATCCTGGGTGAGAAAGCGCACATCACAGTGTATCAACACTTAGCTGGGAGGACGATTGGCAGGGGAAGTGTTTCCAGAACCCCCTGACAGTAAAGTCAGGGTCTGAAAATTAAACTGGGTCTCCCTTACCTAGCAGGACATCCGAGAGAGCTGGTAGGATGACCTGCCTTTAGCCTTTTCTTCTCACTAAACACGTCGCTTTGGTGTGTTTTGATCACATTTACACTTTTAATTTAAACCGACACGCCCAGTGATGTACGCATGTGTTTGTATCACTTTGAATCTACGATGTATAATTACATACTTTGAATCTCTCTGTGATGTATGATTGCCTTGCACGAAAGTGACTATAAAAATAAACTGACATGGGTTTATTTATTTTTTGCTGAAGCTTTAAAGAAGTTTATTAGAAAGATAGAGATACAGAAAATAGAAATACAGCCCCATGCCAAAATGGCATGGAGGGGGTGACTCAAAATGAATACACCGACATGGGTTTAATAATGATAAAATTTCTTATATATCAGATTCTTCTCCAGTTTTTTTTCTTTTGCAGAGCTGGGGACTGAACCCAAGGACTCACACATGCTAGCAAGCACTCTACCACTGAGTTACATCCTCAGCCCTACACATTTTTAAATACACATTCCTTGTATAATTTTCTAATTACAAAAGAATATCATGCCGGGCGTGGTGGCGCACGCTTGGGAGGTGGAGACAGAAGGATCACGCTGGTTCGAAGCCAGCTGTGCTGGCTTAGGAGCCCTGTTTCCAAATAAAAATATAAGAAGTAGGTCTGGGAGTGTAACCCGGAAGTAGAAGGATTGCCAGGAACCCCAGTACCACCAAAAAGAATATCATCAGATTGCCAGAAAATTAGAAAAAAGAACCAAATCTTTTAAAGTAAATACAAATTAGTTGAAGCCACTGTACATTTTAAATGTGTGAGCGGTATGGTATGTGAATTACCTCTCAAAAAAACTGTTATAAAGTTTTTCAAATAGAAAGCCTTCCACCTGTTATATGAAGTTTGAATCTGCAACTTATTAAGAGGATCGAACCTGTCATAGATTTTTTTTATCAGAGGACAAGATTTATAATGCCTAAGATTCCAGATGTGTAGGAAAATTTATTTATAAGGAATTGATAATTATGACTTAGTGTTTATTGAGAATCCTCTTTACACAGTGCCCTATACCAAGTGCACCCAACTTGGCAGATCTGTAACTGAAATGTCCCCTTCCCAACCAGGCACGTGAATCCCACAATCCTCTAGGCGGTGTGAGTGATCCGCCTTACACAGACTGTGTGCGGCCAGCCCAGCATCCCCAAACAGCCAGAGCTCCTATTTCAGGAAGAAAGATTAGAAGGTTGCCTCAAATGTGGCCACACAGAGATAACTTCTGTGATTAAAAAGCATAGTGATTTTCTCATTGGCATTCTTCAATCTGCTGGGTAATCTAAATTGTCAGGAATGTACTTTTTTATCATTTACAAACCTTATTTCATCTTGAGAAGAAAGACAGACAGACAGACAGACAGAGACAGACTCCTGAGCACATCTATGTTGCTGAGCATAGCCTAAGAGGCAGCCTTGGAGACTTAAACCCAGTACCATCCTGGTGCGCTCAGTTGCCTACGGCACAACCTCGGAACTCACTCCTCCTGGTTCTCAGTCTCCACATCCACTCAGTCACAGACCTGCTGATCCTCCCTCCTAAATATCACTCCAACCTGCGCCCTCTCCTTAAACACAGTTGCCCGCCTCCTTTCTGGCCCTGGGGCTGAGTGGCCCTTGCAGCTGCTCCCCTAAGACCACCTCACCACCACCGCCGGACGACTCCTTCTAAATACAAACCTAATCTCATTAGTCCCAGGAGGGAAAGCGCACACACACACACACACACACACACACACACACACACACTAGCTCCCCATAGACCACAGGATGAAACCAAGTTCTCCCTCCACTGTCCTCTCCCACAATTCCCTCCCACCCCACTCTAGCCCCGCTTCCCCCACCCCAGGTCCTCAGCTCTCCAAGATCCTTGCGCTTCCTGCAGCCACAGGCTCTGCTTTTACAAATGCCATCTTCCCCACCTCTAGTACTCCCACTTCTCCTGGTAAAATCAGATTAATCATTCAATAGCCATCATTCAAAGCATCTCTTCAATGGACGCCTTTTCTAACATGCAGGAGAACCTCTGTTCCCCTTCATCCTGCGCCTGACCCTACATGTCTTCAAGTCTACTCCATGGAGGGAACTTGACCTCAGAATCCAGAAAATTCTAGAAGACGGTGAACGGACTTCCAGGGACCTGGAAACCTGGCAAGTCAAACACATGATCTTAACCGGGACGTCGTGGCGTACACTGTCATCCCTGCATATGGGAGGCAGAAACGGGAGGATGCCAGGTTCACGGCCAGCCTCAGCAACTTAGTGAGACCCTGTTTCAAAATAAAAAAATAAAACAGGGCTGGGAGAGCAGATAGCTCAGACATAGATTGTCCCTGGGTTCAATCTCCAGTACCACAAAATGCGTACATATATTTATCTGGGTGTGATGGCACACGCCTATAATCTCAGTACTTGGGAGGCTAACACAGGAGGATCACAAGTTTGAGACCAGCCTCAGCAAGATAGTGAGACTTTAAACAACCTAGTGAGAACCTGTTTCAAATTTTTTTTAAAAAAAGAGGGTTAGAGGTGTTGCTCAGAGGTAGAACACCCCTGGGTTCAATCCTAAACCCAAATAAATAAATAAATAAATAAATAAATAAATAAATATTCTTGTGTCCATTTCAGATGAGTAGTGTCTGGGGTTAGGAATCACCTCTTTTATCAGATTCTCAAGGGGAATTTTGACCAAAAAATTGTTAAATTTTTTTACCTAAATTTTACCTAAAATGGTTACAGTTTTACCTTAGATGGTTAAAATGGTGCAGAAAGAATGAAGAACGATCACATTTATGTTTGTGTTCTGAATTCTAGCACAGTTCCTAGGGCTTTTGAATGCTAAATTAATTAATGAATGAATACATGAGTGAACGAAATAACTCACTTAAAAAGAATTTCTTGAGACCCCTGGAGAAACCAGGCCCAGTAAGACGCTGGGTTCTGGGCGGGGGTCGCGGGCTGGGCACGCCAGATGGGGCCCGGGTCGCGGGACTCTGGGCCCCTGCCGAACTGCGCATAGCACGCCAGACCCCCTGGAGAAACCAGACCCAGTAAGACGCTGGGTTCTGGGCGGGGGTCGCGGGCTGGGCACGCCAGATGGGGCCCGGGTCGCGGGACTCTGGGCCCCAGACCGAACTGCGCATAGCAAGCCAGACCCCTGGAGAAACCAGGCCAAGTAAGACGCTGGGTTCTGGGCTGGGGTCGCGGGCTGGGCACGCCAGATGGGGCCCGGGTCGCGGGACTCTGGGCCCCAGGCAGAACTGCGAGTAGCACGCCAGATCCCTGGAGAAACCAGGCCCAGTAAGACGCTGGGTTCTGGGCAGGGGTCGCGCGCGGCGCACAAAAGCTGGGGCCTGGGTCGCGGGACCCTGGGCCCCGGGCCGAACTGCGCGTAGCACGCCAGACCCCTGGAGAAACCAGGCCCAGTAAGACGCTGGGTTCTGGGCGGGGGTCGCGGGCGGGGCACGCCTAATGGGGCCCGGGTCGCGGGACTCTGGGCCCCAGCCGAACTGCGCGTAGCACGCCAGACCCCTGGAGAAACCAGGCCCAGTAAGACGCTGGGTTCTGGGCGGGGGTCGCGGGCGGGGCACGCCTAATGGGGCCCGGGTCACGGGACTCTGGGCCCCTGCCTAACTGCGCATAGCACGCCAGACCCCTGGAGAAACCAGACCCAGTAAGACGCTGGGTTCTGGGCAGGGGTCGCGGGCTGGGCATGCCAGATGGGGCCCGGGTCGCGGGACTCTGGGCCCCAGGCCGAACTGCGAGTAGCACGCCAGACCCCTGGAGAAACCGGGCCCAGAACAGAAAAAGATAAAGAAAAATATCGGAGAGGTGGTAAGAAAGCCGTTATGGATGCCAGGACACTGGAGATGCAGACAAAACTTATCTAAATGCACTGGAACTTATGGAAAAATTCGCCGTGAAAGAGGACTGCTATTTCTCTATATTGTTAAGAATCTCAGACATCACATATAAGGAGAGAGTTTAGCGGAGACCAAGGAGAAATGCGGTGTTGAAAGAGTTCTTCGCGATGGTGGTAGAGACTTGTATTCAGGAGAAGCAGAAACCGGATCTTACCAACTTTATTTTTTTGGAGAAATTACACCAAATGTCGAATGCTACCATCACGCATGCTTAGGAACACTGGACAACATTCAGAGTGGAAAAAGAGCCTGGGAAGGATTTGAAACGGTGGAGGCAGTGGCAATGCCAGTGGCCAATATTCGGGGGAGGCAGAGATCTGATACATTACAACTGGATCCTTTGAAATACTAACCACAGAGACAGTGATCGGAACCTGCTGAGGGGTTAGGCGGGCGCCGGGGCCAGTGGCCGACATCGGAGCTTGCTGTGAGGCAAGGCCACTACTGAGGCCTCCGTGGCGGGGATTGGAACCTGCAGAGGGGTTAGACTGATGCTGGGGCCAGCGAGGCCGGCATTGGAGCCTGCCATGATGCAAGGCTTGTGCTAGGGCCTCCGAGGTCGGGTCCGGAACTTGCTGAGGGGTTAGGCCGGTGCTGGGGTCAGTGAGGCCGGCATCGGAGCCTGCCGTGAAGCAAAGCCGGTACTGGGGCCTCCGAGGCCAGGATAAGAGCCTGCCGAGGGGTTAGGCCGGTGCTGGGGCCTCCGAGGCCAGGATAAGAGCCTGCTGAGGGGTTAGGCCGGTGCTGGGGCCAGCGAGGCCGGCATCGGAGCCTGCCTTGAGGCATGACCAGTGCTGGGGCCTCCGAGGCCAGGATCGGAGCATGCCGAGGGGTTAGGCCGGTGCTGGGGCCAGCGAGGCCGGCATCGGAGCCTGCCTTGAGGCAAGGCCGGTACTGGGGCCTCCGAGGCCAGGACAAGAGCCTGCTGAGGGGTTAGGCCGGTGCTGGGGCCAGCAAGGCCGGCATCGGAGCCTGCCTTAAGGCATGACCAGTGCTGGGGCCTCCGAGGCCGGGATCGGAGCCTGCCGAGGGGTTAGGCCGCTGCTGGGGCCAGCGAGGCCGGCATCGGAGCCTGCCTTGAGGCAAGGCCGGTACTGGGGCCTCCGAGGCTGGGATCGGAGCCTGCCGAGGGGTTAGGCCGCTGCTGGGGCCAGTGAGGCCGGCATCGGAGCCTGCCGTGAGGCAAGGCCGGTGCTGGGGCCTCCGAGGCCAGGATAAGAGCCTGCTGAGGGGTTAGGCCGGTGCTGGGGCCAGCGAGGCCGGCATCGGAGCCTGCCTTGAGGCATGACCAGTGCTGGGGCCTCCGAGGCCAGGATCGGAGCATGCCGAGGGGTTAGGCCGGTGCTGGGGCCAGCGAGGCCGGCATCGGAGCCTGCCTTGAGGCAAGGCCGGTACTGGGGCCTCCGAGGCCAGGACAAGAGCCTGCCGAGGGGTTAGGCCGGTGCTGGGGCCAGCGAGGCCGGCATCGGAGCCTGCCTTGAGGCAAGGCCGGTACTGGGGCCTCTGAGGCCGGGATCGGAGCCTGCCGAGGGGTTAGGCCGCTGCTGGGGCCAGTGAGGCCGGCATCGGAGCCTGCCGTGAGGCAAGGCCGGTACTGGGGCCTCCGAGGCCAGGATAAGAGCCTGCTGAGGGGTTAGGCCGGTGCTGGGGCCAGCGAGGCCGGCATCGGAGCCTGCAGTGAGGCAAGGCCGGTACTGGGGCCTCCGAGGCCAGGATAAGAGCTTGCCTAGGGGTTAGGCCGGTGCTGGGGCCAACGAGGCCGGCAGCGGAGCCTGCCGTGAGGCATGACCAGTGCTGGGGCCTCCGAGGCCGGGATCGGAGCATGCCGAGGGGTTAGGCCGGTGCTGGGGCCAGCGAGGCCGGCATCGGAGCCTGCCGTGAGGCAAGGCCGGTACTGGGGCCTCCGAGGCCAGGATAAGAGCCTGCCAAGGGGCTAGGCCGGTGCTGGGGCCAGCGAGGCCGGCATCGGAGCCTGCCTTGAGGCATGACCAGGGCTGGGGCCTCCGAGGCCGGGATCGGAGCCTGCCGAGGGGTTAGGCCGGTGCTGGGGCCAGCGAGACCGGCATCGGAGCCCGCCGTGAGGCAAGGCCGGTACTGGGGCCTCCGAGGCCAGGATAAGAGCCTGCCGAGGGGTTAGGCCAGGTCTGGGGCCAGTGAGGCCGGCATCGGAGCCTGCCTTGAGGAAAGGCCGGTACTGGGGCCTCTAGGCCAGGATAAGAGCATGCCGAGGGGTTAGGCCGGTGCTGGGGCCAGCGAGGCCGGCATCGGAGCCTGCCGTGAGGCAAGGCCGGTACTGGGGCCTCCGAGGCCAGGATAAGAGCTTGCTGAGGGGTTAGGCCGGTGTTGGGGCCAACGAGGCCGGCAGCGGAGCCTGCCGTGAGGCATGCCCAGTGCTGGGGCCTCCGAGGCCGGGATCGGAGCATGCCGAGGGGGTAGGCCGGTGCTGGGGCCAGCGAGGCCGGCATCGGAGCCTGCCGTGAGGCAAGGCCGGTACTGGGGCCTCCGAGGCCAGGATAAGAGCCTGCCAAGGGGTTAGGCCGGTGCTGGGGCCAGCGAGGCCGGCATCGGAGCCTGCCTTGAGGCATGACCAGTGCTAGGGCCTCCGAGGCCAGGATCGGAGCATGCCGAGGGGTTAGGCCGCTGCTGGGGCCAGCGAGGCCGGCATCGGAGCCTGCCTTGAGGCAAGGCCGGTACTGGGGCCTCCGAGGCCAGGACAAGAGCCTGCCGAGGGGTTAGGCCGGTGCTGGGGCCAGCGAGGCCGGCATCGGAGCCTGCCTTGAGGCAAGGCCGGTACTGGGGCCTCTGAGGCCGGGATTGGAGCCTGCCGAGGGGTTAGGCCGCTGCTGGGGCCAGTGAGGCCGGCATCGGAGCCTGCCGTGAGGCAAGGCCGGTACTGGGGCCTCCGAGGCCAGGATAAGAGCCTGCTGAGGGGTTAGGCCGGTGCTGGGGCCAGCGAGGCCGGCATCGGAGCCTGCTGTGAGGCAAGGCCGGTACTGGGGCCTCCGAGGCCAGGATAAGAGCTTGCCGAGGGGTTAGGCCGGTGCTGGGGCCAACGAGGCCGGCAGCGGAGCCTGCCGTGAGGCAAGGCCGGTACTGGGGCCTCGAGGCCAGGATAAGAGCCTGCCGAGGGGTTAGGCCGGTGCTGGGGCCAGCAAGGCCGGCATCGGAGCCTACTGTGAGGCAAGGCCGGTACTGGGGCCTCCGAGGCCAGGATAAGAGCTTGCCGAGAGGTTAGGCCAGTGCTGGGGCCAACGAGGCCGGCAGCGGAGCCTGCCGTGAGGCATGACCAGTGCTGGGGCCTCCGAGGCCGGGATCGGAGCATGCCGAGGGGTTAGGCCGGTGCTGGGGCCAGCGAGGCCAGCATCGGAGCCTGCCGTGAGGCAAGGCCGGTACTGGGGCCTCCGAGGCCAGGATAAGAGCCTGCCGAGGGGTTAGGCCGGTGCTGGGGCCAGCGAGGCCGGCATCGGAGCCTGCCGTGAGGCAAGGCCGGTACTGGGGCCTCTGAGGCCAGGATAAGAGCCTGTCAAGGGGTTAGGCCGGTGCTGGGGCCAGTGAGGCCGGCATCGGAGCCTGCCGTGAGGCATTACCAGTGTTGGGGCCTCCGAGGCCAGGATTGGAATCCTGCCAAGGGGTTAGACCGGTGCAGGGGCCAATGGCCAGCTTCGGAGCCTGGCGTGAGGCAAGTTCACTCCTGTGGCCTCCAAGGTCGGGACCAAAGCCAGCTTAGGGGTTTGACCGGTTCAGGGGCCAGCGAGACCAGAACTGGGTCCTCCCATGAGGCAAGGCCGCTGCGTGAGCCAGCGAGGTCTGGATCAGTCCACTGAGTAGCCAGGCCACTACTGGGACCATCAAGAGTGGGATTGGTACTTGCAACGCAGCATGCACAGAGAAATATCGCAGAAAATATAAATCAGATGCTTCTCTTAATCAGCAATAACTAGGAGGAAAAGGGCAACAGGAAGAGGTTGAGCTATAGAAAGGGCCCTATAGTGAAGCAACTAATGTGACCAATCAGAGGGTATGTAATACTGGAGGACGGAGCCTCTTTAAAATGCAGGAGGTACATAAACAAATGTATCAAAGTAAATCACCAAAGAAGTGTGGGATGGAGGGAGGGGGAGGGAATGGGATGGGGGCTGGAGGAGGGCTAATTGGATGATGTGTGCTTGTATATCCTCTCAAGTCTTGTACTCCAATGTGATTGATATATGACTACAATGCACCAATTTAAAAAATAAATTAATTAAAAAAAATAAAGATAAAATATAAAAAAAAAATAAAAAAAAATAAAAATACAAAAAAAAAAAAAAAAAAAAAGAATTTCTTGCTATAGGCAAGAACCAGTTGTTGAATGTAACTACATTAAGAAAGCCCTCGCTCCTCTTTTATTGGGGAAATAATTTGGCGAGGAAGACAGACGTTCAACAATTAATCATGCAGTTACTATTTAATTATAAAGGTGATAAAACTATAAAGAAAAAGTGCAGACTAAATGAGGGCATAACCGGACACTGGGGTCAAAGAAGGCTTCTTTGAGGGTATCTTTCTTTTAGAATATAGTGTTCATAAAGTAAATGAATAAGAAGGAAATATTGTAAAGAATGATAACTACAGTTACTATCTGTGTTATAAAGTTAACTAAAAAAATACTCAAAAAAAGCAAATTAAAAAATTGACTTTTAAAGATGGACAAGATCACGCCAGGCGTGGTGGCGCATGCTTGCAATCACCACGCTTGGGAGGCAGAGACAGGAGGATCACACAGGTTCGAAGCCAGCTGAGCTGGCTTAAGAGACCCTGTTTCCAAATAAAATATAAAATAGGTCGGGGAGTGTAGCCCGGAGGTAGAAGGGTTCCATCCTCAGTACCACCACCAAAATAATAATAATAATAATAATAATAATTATTATTATTATTATTATTATTAATAGTAAGATGGACGGGATCGTTAGTCAAAGCAGGGTTCAGACTACCCCTAGATGTGATCACTTTCTTAGCTTGGCCATTTCACCTGGAGAGAAGAGTAGAATCTCTGACAGTCTATGAAATGCTTCTTGCCACCTACCTAAAGTTTTCTAATGGCTTAAAGCTAGCTCTGGATAGTTAAGATCAGACACTCAACTCCATGTCAGCCAAGCCGCACATAGGAGAAGACAGTGCTCCCCAAAACATGATGAAGCTGGCCTCGGTCCTCTGACCCTGCCGCTCCCCGGTCTTGGTCTCCTTGACTCATCCTTTTGGGCTGAACAGCCGTGCTTGGCTTTCAACTTACCTGCCGTGTTTCCCACCCTGGCCCTGCAGTGCCTCGGCCAGACAGATCTGTGTCTGAGGCAGCAACGTGGTTCCAGGGAGCGGCTGGACTCTGCCGGACCCTGGCTGGCTGCCTGCAGTACACTTGGGTTCTGATTCTTCCAAGTTCAGCTGGAAGAGCCAGAATCAAGCCTTCATGGTTTAAAACTTAAAACTGTCCTGCAGCACAATGGCCTCTTCATATCCTGGTGGTACTGGTGCCCCTGAGGGGTCTCACTGTAACGCATTTCTCACTAGATAGCCTGCAGAGACCCACTCCTCACTTTGGATTTTGATGATAAGCTCTGCAGAGTAGAAAACTTGAGCCACACCCACAAAGCTTTTCATTAAACTAGATCTCCAGCTGGGTGTGGTGGCACATGCTTGTAATCCTAGTACTTGGGAGGCTGAGACTGGAGGATTACAGGTTCGAAGACAGCCTTAGCAATTTAGTGAGGTTCTCAGCAACCTGGTGAGACTGTTTCCAAATAAGAAATAAAATTGGTCTGGGGATGTCGCCCGGAGGTAGAATGCCTATGGGTTCAATCCCCAGTACAAGGAGGAGAAGGAGGAGGAGGAGGAGGAGGAGGAGGAGGAGGAGGAGGAGGAGGAGACACCACAGCCTCTCTCCTTTCCCTTCTCCCTCTGCCTACCACTTTTCCTCTCCTTCTGCCTCTGCACATGCAGAGGAAAGGCCTTGTGAGGACACAGTGAAGATGCAGCTGTCTGCAAGTCAGGAAGAAAGGCCAGACACTGGCCCGATGACACCTTGATCTCAGGCTGCCAGCCTCTCAATGTGACAAAATAAATTTCTGTTGTTTAAGCCACCCAGGCTGTGACACTTTGTTATGACAGCCCTAGCAAACTAGAGCAATGTGACTGCTTAATTTCTCTGCTACAACCAAGCAGCAAAAAGGCTCTGCTAGCCGGGCGTGGTGCTGCACACTTGTAATCTCAGTACTTGAGAGGCTGAGACAGGAGGATCGGAGGATCGCAGGTTCACAGCCAGCCTCAGCTACTTAGTGAGACACTTGGCAACTTAGTGAGACCCTGATTCAAAATAAAGAATAAAAAATAGGGCTGGGGGTATAGCTCAGAGGTAGAATGCCCCTGGATTAAACACTCCCCCCACACACAAAGGTTTGATAATGTTATTCAACCACCGCTGATCCTGTGAATGAGCTGGGGAAAGAAATACTGCCATAAGAACTATTTCAGGTAAAAAGTATGAAGACTGTGAATCACTCTCCTCCCCTGCCCATCTCTTGCACACATCCACATTCCTCCCTCTTTCTCCTAGCCTCTTGCCAAAGCTTACTTTCAGGGAGGACTTTGAAATGCATTCCTTCTATGAGGATAGTAATGTAGCTGCATGAAACATTAAGTCACCTAGGGACATGTGAGCTTAACAGAGTCAAGTGTTACGCTAAAGGCATGACAATCTAAGAGTGAAGTATCACTCAGCATCCAGCTATCCAACAACAGAAGTCTATTGTAAGCTCAGGCGCATCCCCAGAACCAGGCAGAAAGCTCTGGGGTTAAAAGAGCAAAGAGAGCAATTATTTGAATTATGGAGCACTCTTGTATTAAGAAAAACAGACACACAAGTAGGTGATAGTGCAGCATAATAAAACTATAATATAAATGTGAGCGAGGTGCTTCAGGAACTCAGGAGATCATCAGGTGTGTTTATGTGCATCTGTATATATACATACAATATTTTATAAGTGTGTTTTATTTAAGCATGTGTGCACTGTAATAATATATGTATAAAATACATATATATGTTGTGGGTTTTTTTTTTTCTTTTTTTGCAGTACTGGAGATGGAACCCAGGGGCATTCTACCTCTGGGCTATACCCCCAGCCCTATTTTCTATTCTTTATTTTGAAACTGGATCTCACTGAGTTGCAGAGGGCCTCACTGAGTAGCTGAGGCTGTCCACGAACCACGATCCTCCTGTCTCAGCCTCCCAGGTACTGGGATTACAAGCGTGCGCCACCACACCTGGCTCATATGTATGTTTTTGCATGTGAGTGTGTGAAAGTCATGGGAGTAGGTGGATGACAGGTGAAAGGCCTTGCTGCCAGACACAGTGGTGCATACCGTAATCTCAGCAATTCAGGAGGCCAAATCAGGAGGACATAAGTTCAAGGCCACCTCAAGAACTTAGTGAGACCCTGGCTCTAAATGAAAAACACAAAAGGGGTTAGAGATGTAGCTCAGTGGTAGAGCACCATGGGGCTAGGGTGACCATTTTCAACTCTGTTTCTATTGATAAATAAATATGAAAAGTGGATTTTCAAGACATTTGCAACAAAGGAGTGTAGAGAAGAGGGGTCTTGTGGCCTCAGAGAGTATTAAGGAGACAGAGAGATGTGCGACTTTGCCCCTCGAGGGACGATCAGGCAGAGACAGTATAACGTTATAGTTAGAAGGCCAGGCTCTGTAGCCAGGCTGCTTGGGTAGAAATTCCAGCTCTGCCACTTTCCGACTGTGTGATCCTGGACACTCTAACATCTCTGGGCTTTGATGTCCTTGTTTTTAAACATAAAGATAACCATATTCTTTTCTACATCATAGGTTGTTGTGAGGATTAAACACACATAAACAGTGTGCTTGCTACATAGTATTTAAGTGCCCAAGAACCATTAGCTGTCATCTCAGCAGGGTCTTGCTTTTAATTATATACATATAGTACCAGGGATGGAACCCAGGGGCTCTACCGCTGGGCATGGTCAAACTGGATACTCATTGTGGGGAGGGGGTGAAGGGGAAGTGGGGGGGGAGAGGGCACCAAGCACAGTCTGAATATATGCCATTTTCAATATGACCCACATAAAAATGAAAATAAAAATAATAAAATAAAATAAAAATAAAGCTACACTCAAGTTTTTCTACCAGTCTTTGATAGATACTTCTTTGTTAAATTGGGAAACCAACTAGTACGCATGAGGACTCAAGAGTTTTTAAATAATGATTAGAAATAAAAATTAACATGAAGAAAAATATGATTTACATGAATATTTTTTTCTGGTACTGAGGATTAAATCAAGAGGTATTCTACTCCAAGATATGCCCCTAGCCCTTCTTATTTTTTATTTTGAAACAGGGTCTTGCTAGGCTTCTGAGGCCAGGCTCAATTCTGCAATCCTCCTGTCTCAACCTCCCAAGTACTGGGATTACAAACCTGTTCTACCAAGCCTGGCTATGATTTACATACATACTATTTTGTGAGCCAGAGGACAGTATTTCCATTTCTTCTACTTTTCCAGGACAGCAATAGAATATTTGAAAGTGGCTCGTCAGAGGGATTCCCACAGATTCACAGAAACCTTCATCCCTTGTGTCCCTGGCCTCATTATAAATGAGGGGAATAAAAACACTGACACTTACTCCCCTCATATTGCTTAGAGTCTGGAGGGGGAGATAGATGTTGAGCAAGTCATTAGAGTCATGACAAATGTTGTGAAAGAAAAATGTAGGCGGAAGGGCCGTGGGAATGTGTAATGGGGTAATTAGCTTAGCCTGAGCAGTTAAGAGGAATCACCTGAGGGAGTAATGCGCGTGTTGAGTCTGGTGAAGAGAGACAGTTAATCTGGTGAAGAGGGGACTGGGGCTAGGGCTTAAACCAGGAGAAGAGAGGCCCAGGCACCGGGCTATGTAATAACAGGAGATGGAAGCCATCCCAGAAACTGAGCATCAGAGACAGAGACAGAGACAGAGACACAGTAAGACAATATGAGAAAAAAGAATAAGCATGCATCAGATTATGCTAGGCCTCCTAAAACACATTACAAATTTTGTAGTATATCTTAAAGAAATAGAAAGCCATGGAAGGGCCTTAAAACATGAACTTGGAGCTGGGCGTGATGGTTCATGCCTGGAATCCCAGTATTTAGGAAGCTAAAACAGGAGGATTGCAGGTTTGAGGATAGTTTCAGCAACCTAGCAAGACCCTGTTTCAAAATAAAAAATAAAATAAATGTGGGGTGTAGTTCAGAGGTAGACAGACCGCCCCAGGTTTCAATCCCCAGTACCACTAAAAAAGAAAAAAAAAATGACTTTGGGCTGGATGCAGTGGTGCATACCTATAATTCTATCTACTTGGAAAAATGGAGGCCAGCCTGGGCAATTTAACAAGACCCTGTCTTAAAAAAAAGTTCATAAATTTTAATTTAATAATAATAAATTTTAAGTAATAATTATTTTAAAATAATAATGTTTAAAGAGCTAGGTTAGTAGCAAGCGCCCCTGGGTTCAATCCCCAGTACTGAAAAAAAGAAGAAGAAATGAAAGTCCTTGGATACACAAGGACAAATTCATAAATTCAGTATGAAGGCATAAGGGATGATGATAGTAACCAAATAAGAGGCTGTCTTAGCAACACACACACAAAATGAGATTATAAAACGGAAGCTGTGGTATACATGTAACCTCAGTATTTGGGAGGCTGAGAACTGGAGGATGGCAGTTTCAGTGCCAGCTTCAGCAATTTATCAAGACCCTCAGCAGTAGAGTGAGACCTTGTTTCAAAATAAAAAGGACTGGGGCCAGGCATAGTGGCGCATGCTTGTAATTCCAGTCATTGGGAGGCTGAGACAGGAGGATCTGGGTCTGTGGTCAGCCTCAGCTACTTAGTGAGGCCATTTACAACTTAGTGAGACCCTGTTTCAAAAATAAAGAATAAAAAAAACAGACTGGAGGTATAGCTTGGCGGTATAATGCCCCTGGGTTCAATCCCAACATAACAAAAAATAAAATAAAATAAAATAAAATAAAACTGGGGGTATAATTCAGAGGTAGAATGTCCCTAGATTTGGTCTCTAATACCAAAACCAAAATAAAAAAAATAACAATAAAATGAGATTACAGTGAATTGGATTGGAGTGGTCATAATGAGATTAAATGGCTGATGAGATTCAGAAATATTGCAGAGCAAACTCAATAGGACATGGATTTAAATTTCTTTTTCTTTTTCTTTTTCTTTTTTTTTTTTTTGTGGTACTGGGGATGGAACCCAGGGGCATTCTACCTCTGAGCTCTACCCCCAGCCCTATTTTTTTTTTGAAACAGGGTCTCACTGAGTTGCAGAGAGCCTCACTAAGTAGCTGAGGCTGTCCGCAAACCTCGATCCCCCTGTCTCAGCCTCCCAAATGCTGGGATTACAAACCTGCACCGCCACGCCCGGCTTTAAATTTTATTTTTAATTGAACAAGTTAATACAGAGAATGAGGAGTGTGAGCTGACCAAAGAGACACCGCGGGCTTTCCGGACTCCACCGAGAAGCCCTTTGACAAAGATGGCTCTCTGTTCTTTTCCCCAGAGGAACTCTGCAGCTGGGCCAACCTAGGAACTATCAAGTTTAGGCAGAGTTGTTAATTTCTTCAGACAAGTGTGAAAAAAATGAGCAACGAAGGGAATTCACTGATCAGCAAGTGTGTGACTTTAATGGAGGTACCACGGGATTCAAACCAACCGTGTAAGGAAGACAATAGGCCGGGAAGAGAGGAGACAGGGAACCCGCGCTGGAAGCAGCTGAGAGCACAGGCTAGAATTGATTCGGAGAAGTGGGGTCGCATTGATGATTTTCTAGATGAGCGTAGGAATGAGATACACGTGAGGATGAAGTCACTGGCAAGGGACTGAGGCTCCAGTCGAGGCGTGATGGCGTGCATCTGGACGTAGATCGAGCGGATGACAGGGTTTAGAATAAAGAGGGCGCCTGAACCAGTTGACAGAGTCTCTATTGAGTGATGAGGACATGCGGGGGAGGGGGAAAAGGACTCAAGAGCCTTCTTTATCAGCTGTTAAAAATTCGTAAGAAATCATAGTTACACACACACACACACACACCACAAGTTATAAAAGAGTCAAAATGGGGGTCAAAAGCCAGGCGTCTTGTCGTGCACATCTGTAACTTCCGTACAAGGGAGCTTGAGACAGAAGGACCTCGGGTTCAAAGATAGCCTCAGGAATAGAGCAAGGCTCTCAGCAACATAGCTAGACCTTGTTGCAAAATGAAAACATATAAAAAAGGCCGGGGGTGTAGCTTGGAGGTAGAATATCCTTGTACTTGATCTCCAGCACCACACACACACACACACACACACACACACACACACACACACACACACGTGACCAAAAAGGAACTGACATTTACTGAACAGCAGATTCCACTGTAAATTGTTGATCTCTGTCTTATCTGACCTTCTTCACCCCCTATTTTTCTTTGGGTCTGGGGGATCTGTTAAAGACAACCCAATCCCACAGGCTTGGTAAAACCAGGTGACCTAATGGAGAGCAACGAGCATCTTTCTTTTGGGAACGTCAATCTTCTGAGAGCCGAGAGTGGTTGAAAATGAGTTCAATCACCAGTAGAGACGGTTGCGCCCAGAAGCCAGCCAGGCCTTCCTGCTGTCTGTGTGAGGTGCCTGGCGCTGAAACTTGGCTGCTCACCTCTTCCTGGACTCTGTGATGTCCCGTGATCATTCCAGTAAGTGTGCTTTGCTCGCAAGTCTGGCGGGATTGGTTTCTACTGCTTATGACCCAAGAACTCGGGTGCCAGCAGGCAGCGTGTGCTGGGTGTCTCGTAGGTTAAATCGTTTCATTGCATGCTCACAACAGCTTTGAAAGGAAGGTGCCATAATCCCCACTGCAGGAGAGTGAGGCTTGCTAAAGCAGAAGCTAAAGCAACCTGCTCCAGGCACACAGCCGGGGAGCTGCAAAGGATGGTGAGGGGCCAGCTCTCTGTCCTGGATGTCAAAGGCAAAGTTCCTTCCACATCACGAGTGGACAGGAATGTGAGAGAGTCTGCCTTCGTTGTCACAGAAGCTGAACATTCTGCTTTGTTTATTTATTTATTTATTTATTTATTGGTGGTACTAGGGGTGGAACCCAGGGCTATACTCCCAGACCTATTTTATACTTTATTTGGAAACAGGGTCTCACTAAGTTGCCAAGTGTCTCACTAAGTAGCTGAGGCTGGCTTTGAACCTGTGAGATCCTCCTGTCTCAGCCTCCCAAGCGCTGGGATTACAAGCGTGCGCCACCACGCCCGGCCAACATTCTGATTTAAATGAGCTTTACTACGTATCCGCAAATATGATGAATTAAAGTTCCATAAATTATTTTAGTACACCCATGTCCATTTGTTCTCTTACTTAAAATAGCTCACCATCACATAAAATCTAGATCTTTTATGTTTATCCTTTTTTTGTTTAGAGGGGGTACTGAGGATTGAATCAAGGAATA
Organism: Muscardinus avellanarius; assembly: GCF_963383645.1. NCBI lineage: Eukaryota > Metazoa > Chordata > Mammalia > Rodentia > Gliridae > Muscardinus > Muscardinus avellanarius. Next base: position 21,916,676 of record NC_137800.1, read on the forward strand.
TTCTACCTCCAAGCAACCCCCAGCCTTATTTTATTTTTTTATTTTGAATCAGGGTCTGGCTAAATTGCCGAGGTTGGCCTCAAACCTATGATCCTCTTGTGTCAGCCTCCCAAGTCCTGGGATTGCAGGTGTACACCGCCATCCTAGCCATAGATCTTTTATTCTCTAGTCTTACCTTGTGTTCCAATTTTTTTTATTCCATAATAGAAACAACATTGTAATTTCATGCTATCTCTTAATGGTTATAAGTCTAAGAGCCATGGTATTGAGCAAAGATGAAATGCAAAACATCATAAAGATATATTGTTTATATAACAAACTGTATTAGATATTATATGAAAACTAGGGTGTAACAAATTTTTCCTAAGACACTTACCATCTAATTGGAAAGGCAGGTCATAAAGTTATGAAAAGTAGATGGAAATGAAATAAAAACGTAAATGTAGTATGCAATTTACTGTGAAATGAAGCCTTAAAAGTGGTGATTAGAAAGTCCTATGAAGAACCTGGAAGAAAAGGGCCTAGATCCAGGAAACTAGGAAATGAGGAACAATATACTTGTATCTGTTTAAAAAGGAGAAAAAAACTAGTACAATGTCTACACAACAACCTTATATAACAAAGGTTTCTGTGGTCCGTGGCTGACATACCGTATATCTTCATCCCCAGGGAGAATTTCCAGAAGTTGTTTTTGCAGATTTATAGACACAGTTTCTGAGTGGTCACTGTAGCCGCCGTGTCCTTTCCTTGCTCCCTCTGGCTGAACCTGTGACAAGTGCCATCACTAACTCGGAGTTTATTAAGAGGTGTCATCGGCGCATGTTAGAAACCTCTCCGGAGGCTTTGGTGCTGTTCTCTCGGGTTGATTATTTGAGATTTATGTCCTAAAATGCCAAATGGCATTTTTAATCTATCATTAAAAGCAGATTATCAGAAACAGAAGTGACAAGATTTAACACACAGTTTTTCATGCCTGAAACTGCGATGCATTTTACCATGTTCAAAGTAAACGTGATGTATTAATGGGTGGTTTTTTTTCCTCTCTCTCACGCTCAATAATTATGGGTTTCTTCTTACTAAAAACAAATTATTTTTATTTACCCTAAGAAGACTATGATTCATTGTACACAATTATACTTGTCTTTAATTGAATGGATTTACTTCTTTCCTCTGGATTAGTGAGATACTATATTATTATTATTAGCTAGCTTGAGAAAACCCAAACAAGGAAATCTTTCTTTTGGAGACTAAAACTGGGTGGGTGATGGCTACTGCAGAACTATTCCTGAGGGTCAGCGGGTTTTATGTCTCTATTAAAATGGCCTATGGCAAATTCACCCTAGTGCCATAGTGTCTTATAGCTCTAGTTCTAATTCATTGGAAATACTTTAATATCACTCAAATCTCACTTAAGAGGGCACTAGTATTGGAAATTTTTCTTGAACAGAAAAATAAATGAAAGATGCCGGGCGTGGTGGCACACATTTGTAATCCCCGCGCTTGGGAGGCTGAGACGGGAGGATCACGTTGGTTCGAAGCCAGCCTCAGCTACTTAGTGAGGCTCTCAGCAACTTAATGAGCCCCTGTTTCCAAATAAAATATAAAAAGGGTCTGGGAGTATAGCCCGGAAGTAGAAAGCCTCTGGGTTCCACCCCCAGTTCCACAAAAATAAAAAATAAAAATAAAAATAATAAATGAAAGCCAAGAGAGGTTATTACGATGTGGTAGGCTGAGTCTTTATGAAAATAGATCCCTAAAAGTTGACTTCCTCAACCTTAGTACTCAACACTTTAGCCTGGATAGTTCTTTGCTGTTGGGCCTATATTGTGCTTTGTAGGATGTTTACTACCATCTACCCACTGGATGCCAGTAGGGAACACACTCCCAGTTGTTACAACCTGCGATACCTGCAGATATCACCAGATGTCCCCTGGTTGAGAACCTCTGCAATAAATCATAGCACTCCTTCCTGGCCCAAATCTAGAAGACATTGTACTTGGCTCTGCTAGCTTCTCTCCAATATCTGTAATCTTGTTCTGATAATAGAAGCTCTAAATGTGTGGCTTTCCAGAATAAAGACCACTCTTTGCAGCCCTTTTTGCAACTCAATGAAGTGATGCTGCTAAGGCTTGGTTGATAGGGTTTAAGCAGAAATGACATGGGTAACTTCCTGGTCATGTCCATAAAAGTAAAGGAGTCGTTTCTCCTATGATGTTTTCCTCCTTCTTGCTGTCTAGGTAAGCACATGATGGTGAGAGCTTATATTAGTTCATTTCTTGTTGCTATAACAAAATTCCTAAGGCTAAAGACAAAGAAAAGAAGCTTATTTAGCTGAAAGCATTGGAGGTTTAAGAGGATGGTGCTGGCTTCTGATCAACTCTGGTAAAGGCCTCATGCCAGATAGTATCATAATAGCAGGAGTGTGTGGGAAAGGAAGAGATTGTATAATCACATGGTAAGACAGGAAGTCAGAGTGAGGAGAGACCAGTCTTGCAAACCCCTCTCAAGAACCAACCAGGGTCCATGACAAGCTCCCAATAACCTCCCAGTAGGATGTGACTCTTAAAGGTTCCAGCATCACTTACACTGCCACATTGGGGACCAAAGCTTCCAACACGGGATTCTTTGAAGGACATACTCAAATTGTATCCAAACCATAAGAAAGATAGACCATCCATACTGAACATAGGGATTGGAGATGTGTGGTGAGCATGGCAAAACCACAATATAAAAGGGTACTGGATGTTTGATATGATTCGATAGAGATACTCTGAACCCTGAAGAGTTATATTTGGGTGTTAGCAATAAGTTCATGCCTGACCTAACCAGCATACAAAGACCCTTCTCCCTACAATGTGTTACCTAGAGGAGATATGGATTGGTCTGTTTTCTGTTGTTATAATAAAAATACCTGAAGCTGGGTACTTTATAAAGAAAAGTTTACTGACCATTCTGGAGATTTAAGAACATGGCATCAGCATTTCTTGGCACTGCCGAGGTCCTCTTGGCTATATCACAATATGGCAAATGGCTTCATGGTGGGACTGAGTGCAAGGGAGAGAGATCACCTGGCAAGACAGGAAGCCAGAGTAATGCAGGGCCAGGGCAGTTCTTTTTATAACAGCCTTCTCTTATAGGAACTAATCAAAGTCCCATAAGAACTACATTAATCCCTTCCAGGGCCCCCATGCACACACACACCATGACTTAACCACCTTCCACCAGGCCCTACCTCCTAAGATTTTACTACCTCAGCATTGCCAGACTGGGATCAAGCCTCCAACACATGGACCTTTGAGGGACACATGCAAACTATATCCAAGCTGGGCATATTGATGTACCCCTAGAATCCCAGTACTTGGGGGGGGGCTGAGAGAGGAGGATCACAGGTTAGAAAGCAGCCTCAGGAGTTTAGGGAGATTCTCAGAAACCTAGCAAGACACTGTTTCAAAATAAAAAGTAAAAAGGGCACACACACACACACACACACACACACACACACACACACACACACCCCATATCCAAATCATAGCAAGATCCAAGATGGTGCTCTTTGCAGTGGGATAATAACAGAAGACTGTGTTCCTGGAAAAACATTTTCCTTCCTAATACAAACATCACCTTTCCTTCTTTCTTCCTCCTGAGGCGGTGGCATCTCTCACCCTGGAGCTTCTGTGCCTGCTGATGTCTGGATTTCTTGTTCTATGAGAAAAACAGCCTCAGCTTCGATAACTATAGCTGGGTTTTCTGTCATTTGCAGCTAATGATGAATGGCCACAGGCTGATAAAGCCTGGGGGAATTTATTACAAAATCTGTCACTAGCTCTTCATAAAAATAATGTTCTGGGGCTCATATAAAGCTAAATATCTCCTTTCACAAACTTTTCTCACTCTGTATGTGGTCTTTGTGTGACTTCTGTGACTTCTAACAACATTTTGATGTTCATGTGTCTTCCTAACAAGTTTGGTATTGGTAAGGATGCAGAAAACTAGATCTCTGCTATGCTGCTGGTAAAGACAGAAAACATACAGCTACCCTGAAAAATTGTTTGGCATTTTCTTATAAAACGAAGCAGGCATTTTCTCTACAACCCACCAATCATTTGCTCTTAGGCATTTATGTCAGGGAAATAAAAGCATACACTCATACACAAAAAGAAACTACAGATAAATATTCATAGCACCTTAGTAACAGCAAAATCCTGAAAACCAGCCAATGTCTTTCCAAGCATGAACGGTTAAACCATTTTCTGAATGGAATCTACACCCATTTTTCTGAACATTTCTCATACAATTTTAAGCTCGCTAGATGTTTGGCCTCATTAAAGTTAATTGGACATAACTCCAGAAAGAGAAAGGGGGAAAAAGTTGTGTTAGAGAGGAAGAAAGCAGGAAAGATTAGAAATCCTTTGAGGGTAGAGATGAATGATCATGAAACAACAAAAATGTATTCACAAAATTGAACTTAAGGATTACTCCGGCATAATCAACGGTCAAGAAATAAGAAACATGCAAATACAATTCATACATGAGTTTTGGATCAATAACATTGCTCTGAGAAACTCTTGATCGAATTACTCCTTATAGATCAAAGAAAGACTATCATCATCTACCCAACTGATTTTTTTTTATTGTTGCTGTTTGGTGTTCACACACACACACACACACACACACACACACACACACACACTTCTCTTAGGGGAAAAAAAGATGAAATTAATAAATTGGGACTATTGATCAAGCTATACAGACACTGTACGCACTTTTCCCAGAAAAACAAATTGCACATATTCACAGCAGCAGAGCAGGAAATGCATGCAAAATTTGTATGCAAACTCTTTGAGGAGAATAAAAATAAAAGCTGTCCTCAGGGCGGCGGTGGCAACCTGGGCAACTCCTGGGGAAGACAGATCCGCAGCACCCTACCACGGGTCAGGGGACCATCAGCCGCACCACTGAAACAGAACAGAGTGCCTGGATCAATGCATCCCCACCCAGCTTCTGTGATGCAGGGCCAGTGTTCCAAGGAGCCAAAGCTATGCAGCTTAACCGGAAAGGTGTCACTCTCCATCTGGCTCTTTTTATTCTGCACCACTTTTATTCTGCACTTTTATTCTGCACTGCTCAACTTCTGGGAAGATGGCGACCGAGAAAAGCGGGGCTTAAGAGCCCTGCTAACAACCAATCTCCATTACCACAAAATCAGCGCCTTTCATAGCCAGAAAACACCATCACCAGAGAAACAAAAAAATCACCAGGCTCCAGAGAGGAGGGGGACTAGAACAGAGCTCAGAGCCACAGAGGAGATACACCGGCCTCACACCCAAGGACGCGGCAGCAGCGCCTTACTGCCGGTGGCAGCGGCGAATTCACCAGACGGCTACGGCTACAGACCAATGCACTCAACAGCCCACCAGGCTCCAGAGAGGAGCGGAGGACAGTGAGCCGAGGGACTCAGAGCAGAGCTCAAAACCAGAGATGAAATATGCCAGCCTCACGGCCGAGGGCGTAGCAGTGGCGCCATATTGCCACTGGTGGCAGCAGCAGTGAATTCACCAAGTCCAATACAGCTCCATCTGCATACTCAACAACAGTGAGTCAAATTGCGGGCCCCAGAGGAGAAATCCCAGTACTGCACTCCCAGGGACTTCACCCAGTGGGGGAGTGGCAGTGGCAGAAATATCACACCATAGAAGAACGCCCAACCTGGCACCCCCCATGGTCTAAAGCAGGCTCGATTGACTCCCAGGGTCTGAGACTCTGCGAAACAACCCAGTAAAGGAGTAGTGGGGTCTGAGATACCACAGACTCGAGATCCAGAGCACCTTAAGTGAAGTCATAGTGACCCAAGGGAAGAACCCAGAGAAGGAACAAACTCCCGAAATCATGGGAAAAAGGAATAACAATGGAGCAATGAATGCCCACAACCCCACAACATCAGAACCCAATAAAACAGAAATTCAGAGATTTCTAGAAGATCAAATCAGGAAAATAACTGTAGAAATAATAGAGGTGCTTCAAAAAGAATTCAGAGAGAGCCAAAAAGAGATAAAGGATGCAATTAATGAAGTAAAGGCCTCAATTCAAAGCACAAACAACCGATTAGAACACATGGAGAACAGAATCTCGCTCTTAGAAGATGATCATTCCAAAAATGAACGCATAGTTTCTAATCTAGAAAAATATATCCAACAGCAGGAATCTGACATTGAAGAAATATGGGCCCATTTTAAGAGAGCTAACCTAAGAATAATTGGAAAAGAGGAGGGAAAAGAAAGTGAAACCAAAGGGATCAACAATCTCTTCAAGGAAGTAATAGCAGAAAATTTTCCAAACATAGAGCAAGAGGTTGATACACAGGTCCAGGAAACATATAGAACTCCCTTTAGACAGGATCGGAGAAGAGGATCCCCATGCCATATAATTGTCAAAATGACCAATGTGGAAGCCAAGCAGAGAATCTTAAAGGCAACAAAAACAAAGGGCCAACTGACATTCAGAGGCAAACCAATTAGAATCACTCCAGACTTCCCAAACCAAGTCATGAGAGCCAGAAGGGCTTGGAGTAACATATTCCAAACTCTGAAAGAAAACAACTTCCAGCCAAAAATTTCCTACCCAGCAAAACTTTCTATCAAATTAGATGGGGAAATAAGAAGCTTCCATGACAAACAGAAACTGAAGGAATTTATGTCTTCAAAACCAGCACTAGAGAAAATACTCAAAGAGATTAACTGCAAAGAGGAAATGGGTAACACACACCAGAACCAGAGAAACAAGATTTTCCATCCAACAGACAAATAAGATTAGTTATCTGTGGAGATTCATTATTTATGTTAGTCTTTTGCCTATCTCTAAATTGTATTGTTTGCTTTTATTGTTGCTAATTTTTAGGATTTCTAGTTGGAATATTAATATACCTTCAGATATAGCATTTGGAAATATTTTATCCCATTCTATCAGTAACTTTTAACTCTGTTTACATTGTCTTTGGATATACAATATTTTTTTTATTTTTTAGGGAGTTTGTATACTCTTCTGTTGCCTGTGCCATTGAAATCATATCCAAGAAATCACTGCCAATTTCAATGTTGTGAGGTTTTATGACCCAGATTTTCTCCTAAAAGTTTATAGTCTTAAGATTTATATTTAGGACTTCCGGGAAGATGGCGACCGAGAAAAGCGGGGCTTAAGAGTCCCGCTAACAACCAATCTCCATTACCACAAAAAGAGCGCCTTTCATAGCCAGAAAACACCATAACCAGAAAAACAAAAAAAAACCACCAGGCTCCAGAGAGAAAGCGGACTGAGAACAGAGCTCAGGGCCACAGAGGAGACACACGCGCCCGAGGACGCGGCAGCAGCGCCATACTGCCGGCGGCAGCGGCGAACTCAACGGACGGCTACAGCAAGCCAGGAGAGCCGCTGCAGAACAGCCAGGCAGGATCTTTCGGCGCAGACAGCATTTAAAGCTCCCAGTGGCTGAGCTCAGCACACGCTGCAGGGATTCAGAGTGGAAATCAAAACCAGAGAAGAAAAAATACGCCAGCCTCATGGCCGAGGGCGTGGCAGAGGTGCCATATTGCCACCGGCGGCGGCAGCAGCAGTGAATTCACCGAGTCCAGTACAGCTACATCTGCGTACTCAAGAACAGTGAGTCAAATTGCGGGCCACAGAGGAGAAATCGCAGTATTGGGCTTCCTGGGACTTGACCCAGTGAGGGAGTGGTGGTGGCAGAGATATCACACCATAGGAGAACGTGCAACCTGGCACCCCCCATAGTTTAAAGCAGCCTCTATCGACTCCCTGGGTCGGAGACTCTGTGATACAACCCAGTAAAGGTATAGTGGGGTCTGAGATAATACAGACTCGAGATCCAGAGCACCTTAAGTGAAGCCACAGTGACCCAAGGGAAGAACCCAGAGAAGGCACAAACCTCCGAAATCATGGGAAAGAGGAATAACACTGGAGTAATGAATGTGCACAACCCCACAACATCAGAACCTGATAAAACAGAAATTCAGAGATTTCTAGAAGATCAAATCAGGAAAATAACTGTAGAAATAATAGAGATGCTTCGAAAAGAACTCAGAGAGAGCCAAAAAGAGATAAAGGATGCAATTAATGAAGTAAAGGCCTCAATTCAAAGCACAAACAACCGATTAGACCACATGGGGAACAGAATCTCGCTCTTAGAAGATGAGCAATCCAAAAATGAATGCATAGTTTCTAATCTAGAAAAAAATATCCAACAGCAGGAATCTGACATTGAAGAAATATGGGCCCATCTTAAGAGAGCTAAACTAAGAATAATTGGAATAGAGGAGGGAAAAGAAAGTGATACCAAAGGGATCAACAATCTCTTCAAGGAAGTAATAGCAGAAAATTTTCCAAACATAGAGCAAGAGGTTGATACACAGATCCAGGAAACTTATAGAACTCCCTTTAGACAGGATCGGAGAAGAGGATCCCCATGCCATATAATTGTCAAAATGACCAATGTGGAAGCCAAGCAGAGAATCTTAAAGGCAACAAAAACAAAGGGCCAACTGACATTCAGAGGCAAACCAATTAGAATCACTCCAGACTTCCCAAACCAAGTCATGAGAGCCAGAAGGGCTTGGAGTAACATATTCCAAACTCTGAAAGAAAACAACTTCCAGCCAAAAATTTCCTATCCAGCAAAACTTTCTATCAAATTAGATGGAGAAATAAGAAGCTTCCATGACAAACAGAAACTGAAGGAATTTATGTCTTCAAAACCAGCGCTAGAGAAAATACTCAAAGAGATTAACTACAAAGAAGAAATAGGTAACACTCACCAGAACCAGAGAAACAAGATTTTCCATCCAACAGACAACTAAGATTGGTTATCTGTGGAGATTCATTATTTATGTTAGTTTTTTACCTATCTCTAAGTTGTATTGTTTGCCTTTATTGTTGTTAATTTTTAGGATTTCTAGTTGGAATATTAATATACCTTCAGATATAGCATTTGGAAATATTTTATCCAATTCTATTAGTAACTTTTAACTCTGTTTACATTGTCTTTGGATATACAATATTTTCTTTTATTTTTTAGGGAGTTTGTATATTCTTCTGTTGCCTGTGCCATTGAAATCATATCCAAGAAATCACTGCCAATTTCAATGTTGTGAGGTTTTATGACCCAGATTTTCTCCTAAAAGTTTATAGTCTTAAGATTTATATTTAGGTCTTTTATCTATTTTGAGTTAATACTTGTATATGGGATTAGGTAAAGGTCCAATTTTATTCTTTTCCATGTAATTATTATTTTTCAACAATATTTAGTTAAAAGATTATTATTTCCACCACCAAATGTTCGTGGAAACCTTGTCAAAAATAACTTGACAATATAGGGAAGAATTTAGCTCTAGGCTTGTATTTAACTCCAATGGTCTATATATCTGCCTTTAGAACAGTACTACACTGTTTCAATTATTGTAGCTTTATATGGTTTGAAATCAGAAAATATATATCTGCTAGCTTTGTTCTTTTTCAAGATCGTTTTGGGTATCTAGAATTCATATTCCATATTAGGATAGATTTTTTTCTGAAAAATAAATATATAAATATATGATAGTTTCACCTAAAAAAACAGAAAAAAATATGCTCTAGTAAGAAAGAAAGCAAAAAGAAATATTGAAATGCTATCTTTAAATCATCAAACACTTGGTATCAGACAAATGAAACTGTTATGTGAGATTATCATTTTTAATTTTGGATAAATTGCTATAATACTAGATGTCAACCACTAAGCCAAGCATGGGAAGGAGGGATGGGGAGAGAATGGGGTGGGGATCGGGTGGGGGCTGACTGGGCGATGTGTGCATGTATGTCTACAAAAGTTTTTTTGTATCCCACTATGATGTATGAATATAGTGCACCAATAAAATAAAATTAAAAAAAAGATTTATATTTAGGTCTTTTATCTATTTTGAGTTAATATTTGTATATGGGATTAGGTAAGGGTCCAATTTTATTCTTTTTCATGTAATTATTATTTTTCAACAATATTTAGTGAAAAGATTAGTATTTCTTCCACCAAATGTTCATGGAAACCTTGTCAAAAATAACTTGACAATATATGGAAGAATTTAGCTCTAGGCTTTTATTTAACTCCAATGGTTTATATATCTCCCTTTAGAACAGTACTACACTGTTTCAATTGCTGTAGCTTTATATGGTTTGAAATCAGAAAGTATATATCTTCTAGCTTTGTTCTTTTTCAAGATCGTTTTGGGTATCTAGAATCCATATTCCATATTAGAATAGATTTTTTTTCTGAAAAATAAATATATAAATATATGATAGTTTCACCTAAAAAAAAAAAAAGAAAAAATATTCTCTGGTAAAAATGAAAGCAAAAAGAAATATTGAAATGTTATCTTTAAGTTATCAAAAGTTTGGTATCAGACAAATGAAACTGTTATGTGAGATTATCATTTTTAATTTTGGATAAATTGCTATAATACTAGATGTCAACCACTAAGCCAAGCATGGGAAGGAGGGATGGGGAGGGAATGGGGTGGGGATTGGGTGGGGGCTGACTGGGCGATGTGTGCATGTATGTCTACAAAAGTTTTTTTGTATCCCACTATGATGTATGAATACAGTGCACCAATAAAAAATTTAAAAAAAAATTAAAAAGCTATCCTCAGGTGCCCCTGTCTACCTCAATTAGGTAGGGAGCTGTGGTTGAGTGCACCAGTTAACCTGGATCAGTATCACGACCCTCATTAACTCCATTAGGGGTAATAAACAGTCACAAAGTTTTACTTTTCAAAGAAGTCACTTATACAAATGTTGTGTAGGGTTATCTTTGGGAGAACACAAAAGATCCAGCAGGAAAACTGGTTTTGGCCACCTGCTATCCTGAGCCTCAGACACGTTGATTATTAAAAAAAAAAAAAAAAAACACTAAGTAAACCCAGCAGGGAAGGGAGCTATCCCTGAGTTTGGCAAAGCCTTACTGCATTCATAAACTCTCACACTTTTTAGTTCAGTCTCTGGTTGTTTACAATGTGTAGACATGGAGAATATTCTGAAAGCACTAACTGGATTGTACGAATTGAAAACATCACATATAACTTCTCTCTGAACATGGCCTACCAATATCAGACACACATTAAAATTGCAAATGTTAGCCAGGCATGGTGGTGCACGCTTGTAATCCCTTAGCTTGGGAGGCGGAGACAGGAGAATCGCTCTGGTTCGAAGCCAGTCTTGCTGGTTTAAGAGACTCTGTTTCCAAATAAAAGTATAAAATAGGTCTGGGATCAATGAGACCCTGTTTCAAAATTATGAATAAAAAAATAGGGCTGAGGTGTAGCTCAGAGGTAGGATGCCCCTGAGTTCCATTCTGAATACCGGGGGGGGGGGGGGAATTGCAAATGTTGACTGCAGAATAAACACCTGAATAAGGAAACTTTAAGGTTAACTTCTAATTAACATTCTCATTTTTAAGATTATGTTATTTCATTGAGATTACAGTATCACTGAACTCAAATATCAGTGATACTTTTTAGAGAATTTAAAAATAACATATATTTGGGAGGTTGAGACAGGAGGATTGCGGTTTTGAGGATAGCCTCAGTAACACAGAGACAGAACAAAAACATAAAAAGTGCTAGGGGAATAGCCTGGAAGTAGAATGCCGCTGGGTTCAATCTCTAGTACCATAAATAATTAAGTAAATAAATAAATGCTAGAACATACATTATAAGGATTTGAAATTATTTGCTAGAATTAAACCGTGTGTGTGTGTGTGTGTGTGTGTGTGTGTGTGTGTGTGTGTGTGTGTGTGGTACTGGGGATGGAACCCAGGGGCATTCTACCTCCGAGCTATACTTCCAGCCCTAATTTATATTATTTATTTTGAAGCAGGATCTCACTAAGTTGCCAAGGGCCTCAGTAAGTACCTGAGGCTGCCCTCAAACCTACGATCCTCCTATCTCAGCCTCCCAAGTATTGGGATTACAAGGGTGTGCCACCATGCCTGGCTGGAATTAAGAATTAAGCCTTTTGGGAACAGGAGAGTGCTACTTAGGGAATTTGTTCTTTTGTTTTGTTTTGTTTTGACATTGCATTTGTAAAAAATAAAAGCCCTACATTTTTTTTAAAGGCAAAGAGCTGGATTATAGCATAAATTTAAGGGTCCAAGGTGTTCAACTGTGAGGAGACACTGGAGCAGTGAAGACTGTAATTGTGACCATATTTCATATTGTATAAACTGGTCAATTCCTTTAACAGTGGCTGCAGAAAATGTCAAAGCTTAAATTTTTTTTCCTCTTCTGACTTTTTTTTTCTTCCCTGTGACTCACATCCTATAGTAACTCCTGGGTGACTTGAAAGCTCTTCTAGGACATCAATTCCCAGGACTCAATTTTCTCTATCAGATTGTTGCAAATAAATCTCATTTTATATCTCAGCTCCCAGCAGCAGTGCAAATACTTTATGAAGTCTCCGCTCTCTATGGCTGTGCTTAACACTACAGCTCAGGACCTGATCAACCCTCAAGAGATACTGAAGAGGAGATGGCATTCCCATCCCCCACCCCGGCTCCCAGTAACAAGTGAGCATTAAAGTAGTAAATCACCCTCATAATTGTCTCGTGTATCCAGTCAACTGGCTTAATGAGAAGGGAAGTAGTTTGCTGGGGACCGGGAATGACATTTTAACAAGACAACTCACATCAAACTGTAATTTATCCTTCACAGCACATTTAATTTTTCTGCAAAATTATCAGAAGCAAAAGCTCCATTTTTGAAGATGCCAGGGCTTGCTTGCCCTCTTCCATGGCTTCATTAAGTCAACAGAAGCACACAAAAACGTCCTTAAAGTATTCGAAGACACATGCTAGCCCAGTGCTATCTTTCTAGCTCATTCCTGCTGGTTCTGTAGCATTTGAGTTTTAAAATATTTTCCTCGAAATGACAAAAGCTCAAGACAGTACTGCTATTTCTCGTTCTGTAAGTTTAGGACTTACATTTCTACCTCCACCTGACAGGGAATCGTCTGACCTGAGCTATCCGCTGATTCCCTTCGCACCTTCTCAAGTTTCCTCAAACCTTCCCAAACCATACAGAGACATACCTCCATTCTGAGTCGGCCAGAGGCTGTGTTCAGATTCAGAAAGAAAGTTCAAGTCTTCTTGGAGGTTGTCCACGCAGGGCTTTCTGCAGGCAACTCTAGGGATGGGCCAATCACATCACCCTGGAGGAAAAACAGTGAAAGCTCAGAGGAGTGGTGCACGCTTAATCCAAGCACACTTGTAATCCCAGCATTCCGGAGGCTGAGACCGGAGGATCGTGGTTTGCGCACAGCCTCGGGTACTTAGTGAAGCTTTTTGCAACTCAGTGAGACCCTGTTTCAAAATAAAAAATACAAAGCCAGGAGTGGTGGCACATGCTTGTAATCCCAGCATTCGGGAGGCTGAGACCAGAGGATCGTGGTTTGCAGACAGCCTCAGCTACTTAGTGAAGCCCTTTGCAACTTAGTAAGACCCTGTCTCAAAATAAAGAATAAAAAACAGGGCAGGGGGTATAGCTTGGAGGTAGAATGCCCCTGGGTTCCATCCCCAGACCCACACACACAAAAAAAATAAAAAATAAAAAAAGATAAATACAAAAAATAGGGCTGGAGGTGTAGTTCAGAGGTAGAATATCCCTGGGTTTCATCCCCAGTACCACAAAACACAAACTGGAGAATTGTGGGTTCAAGGCCAGCTCCAGCAACTTCGTGAGACCCTACTTCAAAATAAAAAATAGGGCTCTGGTGTAGCTTAGAGGTAGAGTACTTTTTGCTATACTTCAATAGCAAACAACAACAACAAAACAAAAACAAAAACAAAAAACAAAACAAAAACAGTAAAGTGTGTCCACTTGGTATTGCCATACCTCTGACCTTGATGTCGATTTGGGCTTAACCCATTATGTCCCACATTCTATAAAAGCTTAACTTCAAAAATTTTATAGATATCCCATGAAATTGTATATGTTTTATAGGTGTCTTATATATAAGATGATAGGACATGGGTAATAGAAAAGTTGAAGTCACAAATGGTATTTTTCTAGCTCCCTCCCAATTTTTTTTTTTTTTTTTGGTACTGGGGATTGAACCTAGGAAAATTCTATTTCTGAGCTGTACTCCCGACCTTTATTTAAATTTTGTGTTTTGAAACAAGGCCTCAGCTGGGCATCGTGGCACATGCCTGCAGTCCAAGTACTTGGGAGGCTGAGACAGGAGAAGCGTAGGCTCAAGGACAGCCTCAGTAAGTAGTGAGATGCTCTTCAGTCTAGCAATATTTTCAAAATAAAAACAAAACAGAAGCCAGGTATGGTGGCGCACACTTGTAATCCCAGTACTTGGGAGGCTGAGACAGGAGGATCGCAGGTTCACAGCCAGCCTCAGCAGTTTAGTGAGGCTCTCAGCAACTTAGTGACACCCTGTTTCCATATAAAATAGAAAATACGTCTGGAGGTATAGTTCGGAGGTAGAAGGCCCCTCGGTTCCATCCCCAGAACCACACACACAAAAAAAACAAAACAAAAAAAAAAAAAACAGAAAAAAAAAAACAATAGAGCTGGGGGTGTATTTCAGAGGTAAACTGTTCCTGCGTTCAATCTCTAGTACAAAGAAAGAAAAGGAAGGAAGGAAGGAAGGAAGAAAGGAAGGAAGGAAGGAAGGAAGGAAGGAAGGAAGGAAGTCGGTCTTACTAGGTTGCAGAGAGTCTTGCTAAGTTGCTGGGGCTGGTCTTGAACCTATGATCCTCTTGTCTTCGTCTCCAAATTACTAGGATGACAGGTGTGTCCCACCGTGCCCAGCTCTCTCAACTTCTTGATGGAAATGTTTTCGCATGCTCAGTTTCAATTAGAACCACTTAGGGCCAAAGCTTGGCATCCCAGCAGCGCGGGTCTGTTTCTTTGTTCTTCTTCCTCTCCTTCCTTCATTTCCTTCTTCTTAATCTTGTCTTTTCCTCTTCCTCCTTTCCTTCCTTCTCCTTTCAGGCGTCTCAGCTTCACAGAAACCCTTTCATCGTGCTCACTAAATTGTCTGCAGTGCCTTGATTTTCATGTAAGTCCTAAAA